>NC_052613.1:15385161-15505701 GCF_016545825.1 Eucalyptus grandis
GTTAAGTGAAATGTTCCAACGTATACATGCCCTTGTTGTTGAGTGACACTACAAAGATTCAATCTTTCATGATCTATAATCCATGAATTTCTTCCAAACTGGGGTGCTGCTTCCGCACCTCGTCAACGATCGCATCCATTGGCACGGTTTTTGTCTCAGGCAGCAGGAGCAGCAGGAGCAGCTCCATCAGGAAGATCCAGCCTGCGAAGAAGAAAGCGTGGGCACGCGTGGGGCACATTATCAGGAGCAACCCTTGAGCTTGAGGAACGAATGGTAAGTTGGAGCCGACCACGATTGCGAACACGGTGGTCCTGGTCTTGACTGGGAATGTCTGGCTCGGTATCAGCCAACCGAGCAGGCCCGAAGGCCATGCAAATGCCTTTACGAACAAGCACGACCAGGATCGCAGCCTCTCTTTGTCTAGTGAGTTTGTGGCTTTAAGGCGGTTAATAGAATTGCTCCAATAGCGGCCTAAATCACACAGACTTTCTCATCATCAAATCAAGATATAGCAATACGAAAAATTTGGCACGGAGAGATAAAAGAGAGAGAGAGACCTAACTGATGAACATTCGGACGCAGGCTTAAAGGAGAAGCTTTCCTTCCACTTTTATCGACAGCATAGATCGACACCAATGTACTCGCCACAATCACAATCGGTGATCACGAAGGACAACATTAGGTCGTTGATGCCGGTGAACTGCTGGAACACTTGCAATGTGTTAGGAATGGAATTCCTAATGCAGTTTCTTTCGCCTATGTGAACGCCTAATTTTGAAGCGTTTATGGGATGTTTCCACCAAAGATTCAAGCAGAATATCAGACACTTGATTTTATTTCATTTCTTCAATGCATGATTCCTCATAAGAGGTATAATTTTCGTACAACCAAGGAATTTTATTATAAAACGAAATGGAAATACTAATAATGTAAATTGACCCCGGCTATAATGATTATTGATTCAACTACTAATTCTCTTCCATTGTTAGCTTCCCTTGATTTTTGCTTTCATCGAGAAATCATCCTTCCTTTAATTTTGGCCCAAAAATCTTCATTCTCTGTCCCAAATTCCATTTTAATCTTCCCTTGATTCTTGCTTTCATCCCTAGAAATCATCCTCCCTTCAATTTTTGCCCGAAAATCTTCATTCGCTATCCCAGATTCTTACTTTCCACTTTGGATATGTATCTTGACCGTGACATCTTCCCCCGCCAAAATTGTCCTTGTCCTCAAGGACAAAAATGTCGGAATTGGCCTGAGTTGTGTCATAGTCTTCCCATGTGGCGTTAGCTTCCTCTAGTCCCTTCCATTGAATGCAAACTTGTTTTTGGCTTTGGTGGATTCTATTGGAAATCGTGGCCTCGGGCTCAACTTGTAACAGCCCATCTTCACGACCTCCGTGTTTGGTAGCTCGACCTCGGAGCCTGTCATGTGCTCCAAGGTGGGGCTTGTGCAGAGACATGAAAACATAATGGATTTGGGCATTTGAAGGAAGCTTGAGCCAGTATGCAACCAAGCCAATGCAACCAATGACTTCAAACGGACCATAAAACCAAGGAGATAGCTTGTGGCGTTTATCGATTCGAGCTGTCATTTGGCGATAAGGTTGTAAGCAAACGAAACCTTATCCTAACCTAGAATTCCAATATGCGATGCCACGATTGCGTTGGACTTTCATCCGTGCTTGTGCATCCACAATTTGCTGTTTAAGGTCCGTAAGTAGCCGGTCACGGGCTTCCAAATCACTAGCAACGATGGTGCTTTGTGCCGTCTCGGGCACATAGGTAAAGAGGTTTGGTATGGGCCTCCCATCCGCCAATTCGAATGGAGTTTACGGGTGGTGGTGTGGGTACTAGTGTTGTAGCAAAACTCCACCCACAGCAACCATTCTACCCAACGTTTTGGACGATCTCCGGTAAAGCATTTCAAATACATTTCAAGGACCCGGTTGACCGCTTCAGTTTGTCCATCCTTTTGTGGATGGTAGGCCGAACTCATGTTGAATTTAGTCTCTTGAGGTTCGAATGATTCCCGCCAAAAGGAACTTATGAAAGTGGGGTACTGGTCACAAATTATGGATTTAGGCATCCCATGGAGCCGAAAAAATATTTTCAAAAAATGCCCTTGCCACAGTTAGGGCCGTGTAGGGGTGGCTCAGTGCGGTGAAGTGGCCCATCTTTAATAAATGGTCAATGCCGAATAATAGAATAGTCCTACTGTAGGAAGCCGGTAATCCCTTTATAGAGTCCATTGAAATGTCCTCCCAAATTTGCTTCGGAATCGGTAATGGGTGGAACAATCCTGCGGGCTTGCAATGCTCCGTTTTATTTCGTTGGCAAACTTCACAATTTCGGATGCATTTCCTCAATGTTGCCCTCATGCCTTTCCAAAAGAAATTCGACTTGAGACGTTGGAGGTTTTGTGGAATCCCTCATGTCCGGTGTCACGTGTCTCTTTGGTGATGATGGGAATTAATTCTGACTCTTGTCCGATATAAATTCAGTCCTTACAGAATAGCACGCCGTCTATATTTTCCCACGGACCAATTATTTCCCTGATCGAAGCAGCTCGTGCAGCTGATGTAACTCGGCCAGCCATCCATTCTCCTCTTTGATTGTGTCTAGCCATTGCGGAATTGGCCGAGAAATAGCAGATGGACTTGCTTTGATTTTGCGAGATAAGGCGTTGGCCACACCGTTCTTCTTTCCTTTTCATATTCAACGAGAAAGTCATATCCCATCAACTTTACAAACTATCTTTGTTGCTCGTTTGTGTTAATCTGTTGCTCCCAAAGATATTTGAGACTACGGTGGTTGGTGCGCACTATGAATCGTCTTCCCAAAGGTATGCTTGCCATTTTTGCACTGCCAATACGAGGGCCATGATTTCTTTTTTTCGTAGGTGGATTTTGTGAGTTGTGCACCGGACCATACCTTGCTAAAGTACACTAAGAGACGCCCTTGTTGCATCAATATCGCTCCCACGCTAACCCCGGATGCGTCGCGTACGACCACAAACTGTTCGGAAAAATTGGGTAGACTGAGAATCGATGCATGTGTCATAGTAAATCGGAGATTTTCAAAGGTTTGATTAGTGGCATCCCCCAACTTGAAGACATCTTTTTTGAGCAGGGCCGTAAGAGCCGCTGCGATCTGCCCATATCCCTTAATGAATTTGCGGTAATAGCCGGTGAGGCCCAAAAATCCACGGACTGATTTGACATTCGGGGGGCGAGGCCGATCAAGGATGGTCTTGACCTTGTCTTGCTCTATGCTAACCCCATTTCGGTCTATGACCTTGTTTTGCTCCATGCCCCCAAAGCTATTTGGGAAATTTTTTTGTGTTTGGCAAATGTTTTGAAAGCTTATTTACCAAATGTGAGCATTTCCAATGCTGAAAGCTAAATGTTGGGAAAGAGGTGCTTTGAGCATTGGGCATTTTGAAAATGCAATCGTCTTCTTCTCTTCCCTGCCCATCTTCTTCCTTATTTATCTTCTTCTTCCTCACCCATCGAGCTTCTTTGGCGTGTTTGCCACTACCTCCGAGGGTCGTGTGTCCCTAGTGACCATCGCCGGGGTGGCGTGACCCAGTGACCTAGGCGGCATCGCTTGGGTTGCACGGACCTCATGTGGCGTCGCTTGGTGCCCACGGACCCCGGGCGTGCCACCTGGGTCTGCTTAACCTTAGGTCGCCGGATCGGGAGGTTTGGAGGCAAGATCTAGCCTGCAACCTCGGGCGCTCTAAGGTCATACCTCCGAGACAATGGTGTCGCGACCCGCGACCTCAGCGGCCGATTTTGGGCCGCGACCTCGGGCGGCGAGATCTGTCATTCGGCAATTGGCGGCGGTTGGCGACGGTTGCTTGGCCGTCGAATTTGATTTTCAGATTTTAAAAAATAAAATAAAATAAAAGCAAAAGCCCATTACAAATATTAGTTTTGCCAAATAGTATTTAGGCTAAAGTGGCATTTCAATGCTATTTGAGACTACAATCTACCAAATGATGTAATATTTTGGAAAACCCATTTACTTCAAAGGTATTTGCATTCTCTCAAGGGTATTTCCCAAAAAGTTGAACCAAATGGACTCTATATGTGGCCTAAATAATTCATTTGAGGCTGCTCGAAGATGCACTTGCTGTGCTTAATGGTCAGCCCGTGTTTTTGAATAGATCAAATACGAATTTCACGTGCTTGGCGTGGGTCATTGCATCTTTACTGTAGATCAAAATGTTGTAAAGAAAGACGAACGAATTGACGTAAGTATGGCCAAAAAATACCATTCATTATTGCTTGAATGGTGGACGGAGCATTAGAAAGTCTGAATTTTTAGTATGAATAATTTAATCACACAACTAATTTTCACTTGAATTATATATTATAATCAAATTAGTTAAAGACAAAGTTAACCTAGAAAAAAAGAAAAAGAAACATTCAAATCCCTATAAATATACATGTTACGAATAAAATATATTTATTGCTAATTAGAGCATAAATGATTTTATTTGAGTAATTTGATTTAGTGCAAAAAAAAAAAATACTTTGTTGACACCTAAATTTTGGACAACCCGTTTAGTTATTTATTGCATAAAAATTGGGGATTAATTTTTAACCCCTTAAAAAATATTATAATTCAATCGCATAGCATATAATTTTTAGGTGCATTTATTTTTAATTAACATGTTTTGCATTTATTTATTTATTTTTAGGACCGGTGGTGGATGGGTTCAAATTTTATGTTTATGAGCTCTAGTTCGGTAGGCCGGGCTAGGCCCACGAAAGGATAAAATTAACCCAAGCCCATCGTTATTTTTAATTGATTATCTTTGCGAAAAATTAAGATTTGATGTGATATTATGATGATTTTGAAAATTAAAAAAAATCGTATTGTAATCTTATCTTTATCAATAGATGATGAAATCGAGGAGAATATTCGAAAATAAGAGGATTTTGGGTGATCGGAGGTTATAGACAATCTTTTCGTCGGATGAAATATTCACATAAGGATTGCATTTTGTCTTGGCCTATAAAACGGTGTGTACGTAGGGCTTCCGGGGAGGGCTTCTTCCGTTTTGTTCCTGGTGAGAAAATAAAAGCACGAAAGAAAACTCTTCTTTGCCTTCGGTAGAGGGCTTTTTCCAGGGGTTCTCTTGGTCAAAAACAAAAAAAAAGAGAGAAGGAAAAGCTGACGTGAGAAGAGACAGGAAGAGAGAAAGAAATTAAAAAAAAAAGGAAGAAGTGTTCTTCTTCCACGGTGCGCTCGACTACTGTCTGCCCTCACTCGCTTTGCCCGCCGGACGCCACCGCCTCACCACACCGACGTCGCCCGGAACCGAAGCACACCGCGGCCGCCGTCAGTGCTGCCACCGCAGCAACGACGCCCTGCTGCCTTGCTATCGTCGCTACTGGTCGCAGCACCTCCGCACCGCTGCCGCCACTTGAAGCCACCGCCGCGCCGCCTCTGGTCCGACGCCTAGCAGTCCCCTCCATCCGGAGCTAAACCCGAACAGATCTGTAACCGCACAGACCCGACCAAGCTCGAGCTGATCGCCTCACCACCGCGAGCCCAGCGCCCGAGTTCCGCTCCTGCAGCTAGATCTGACCACTGCAACCTCCGTCCGGTGACCTGACGCTGCAAACCAAATTGATTCGCCCTGTCCGCTGCCGTTCGGCCCTCTGTTCCGTCCGGCGAAGCTGCTGCCGATCCGAGCCTGACTGACCCGAACAGCCCTCTGCTCCAGTCCCCGCATCCGCTTGGAGCCCGATCAACCGCACCGGAGCACCGATCTCGCCCTCGGCTTGCTGCTGACCCGCGACGCCAAGCCCAGATCCGAGCCCCACACGTCTGAGTGACATCTTTGCTGTCAGGCATCTCCGCTCCGATCCGTCGCACCAGCCTCGTCCGAAGCCCGACGTCGCCTCTGCTGGCCCCGCCTCCGCACAGCTCTCTTCTTCGCGCCGCTCAATCCGACCTGCCGCTGCTGCTCTGCCCGAAGTCAGGCAGAACCGCGCTGCTCGCTCCCCCCGACGTCCAGACGCACCGGCGACTCACCTCGCCGGAGACCCGAACGCCGGCGACCCAAACCCCCTGCCCGGTGTCAACGGGTGGCTGCCCCTCTATTTTCCTTAGGTTGTTTATTTTTCTTATTTTATATTATTTTACTTTACTTTTAGTTAGTTTTATTATTATTGTTTAAGTTTGAATATTGTAAGTTGACTTTTAGGTTATGAATATCTCAGGAGTTATCCTAAAATTATTGTAATTATTAATTTGACCCGTAAGATGTCGGGTCATTTTTTAATTATATTAATTCTTAGGATTTGTCGATGCATTTTAAGTGTTGAATCAATATAATTATTAATTTGATGCAGCCGTAAGAATTTGGATTGATTTTTAGTTATTTTGATCTTTTTGTCGTGATAATTAGGGTTAGGATAATCATTAATTTGACGCGTAAATAAATGATTATTTTTCGATTATTTTAATCATTTATTTGATTGAATATCTTGATTGTTTAAATTTAATGTTTAGTTGATAATTGCTTGTTTTTTTAAAAATCACTAAAAAATCTAAAAAATATTTGAATTAGGATTCAGTTTGTTTTGGAATATTTCTTGTTATCTTGCATATCTAGAATAGGGATTTTATTTCGAATTTAGAAAAATAAAAAAAAAAAAAACAAAAAATGCATTCATTTAGGTTGTTAGTTGTATCATTATTTGAATTGCATATGAAATTTTAATTTCGAAATTAATATAAAAACACAAAAAAAAATCATCATACATATATCATGTTGAATTATGGCATTCTTTGCACGTCATTGCATGTTAGGGTTGCATGTTTATCAATCATTGGTAAATAATCTCTCCTAGATAAATTGCATGTTTTGTTAAGAAAATAAAAATGTCAATGTCATAGAATTAGGTTCATGAAATGCACGTCATTTATTGATTGTTGTTAGGTCCATTTAATTAGAAATTGCCCGTCATTAGATTAGGTCATTTAATAAATGTCGCATGACATATAGCTCGCATATTAAATTGCATGTTGAATGTCATCTTAGTTTAAATAATTTTGTATGTCATTGCATCGCATTGCATGTCATTAGAATTAGGTCATTTAGATTGCATTTAATTATTGCATTTCTTCATGTCATATAGTTTAGGTCATGCTACCATGTCATATTAGATTATTAGCATGCATCGCATGATTTTCATCAAATAAAGTGAAAACAAAAATTGAAATTGCGTATTAATTAGAAATCATATCTAGGATTGTTGATGTGGATTTTAATTTAACAACTGCAGATCTTTCGTTGCTTTGAGGTAAATTCTACATTATTTAATTGTTTTCTTGGGTGTTAAATTGGTGGTTTGCGCACCGCATAATAACCTCATGTTAGAGAGATAGTTTAAAATAAATCGTTGCTCGCAAAAAAAAAAAAAACATTTTTGAAAATAAAAAGAATGGTATCGAAAGGGCATTAGAGAAATCTAATGTAATCAAGTAAAATACCTTTAGTCTCGGTTCGTAGGAGTAAAGTAATTCTCTATTATTTTACTTAGGTGTCTAATCGACCTACCATAAATTGATTAGTGGCGACTCTAAATAAAATCCATTTGCATGTTAAGAAATTTGAACCTAAGTCGCGAATTGATATAGGCTTGGGAGAGCCCGTTAAGCTTAAAGACTTAGTAATCCATTAACCTAGTTTTAGGTGATGAACCCGCGAAAATTAGGTCACGACATACACGAGGAGGAGGTAACTTCACGGAGTAAAAAGAATTTTTATATGTTATTTGTTGATGACACGATTTATTAAAATCTTCTATTAATCATAATGAGATTAAAGGGAATAAGCGACTATGTTTACTATAATGTTAATAAAGCATCGAGATTATCTAGGCTCATAAATTGTTCGTCGTCTTTTAATGTTAATCTTCTGTTAACCCAAACAAATTTTTATTGGGCCACATGCTTTGGGTACTCATAAATTTTTGCCGTCTTCCTTATGGAGTGAGTGGGTTCACAATACCAAATGTAGAGGCATTTCAATTATGTAGCCGGAAATCAAGCGTATTATGGCATAGAGTTGGCCCGATATTTTTAAATTCAGACCAACTCTATCTTTAACCATATCTAGGCAAAGTTATTGTTGCAAGAGTTATATGATGAACTCAGGAGTGTGGGACCGGCTGTGGGATAGTATCAACTAATATGGATAGGCAGGGTTAGCAAACATAATTTTATCGGGTGGTTAGTTTTTAGAGATAGACTACCAACAACAGAGATAATATCGCGTTGGATGCCTACGATGGGAATCCATTGTAATTTTTGTTTGGGTGGTCTGAAAAATCGAGATCATCTATTCTTTTAATGCATGTGGACTAGAAGCATACGGCATATCATCCTCACACAATACGGAATCCGTCATTCTTTAGGAGGATGGAATGATGAACTCCAATGGATGATTAGGGTTACCTAAGGCAAGGACCTGGCGGCAAGGCTTCTCAAGGTTACTTTCTTAGCAACCATGTATTGAATTTGGATGGAATGTAACTGTAAACATTTCCAAAACAAGTCAAATAATGTCCCCATCATTGTAGCTAAAATTCGTAAACTTGTTAGAGGGCAAGCTTCATATTATAAAAATTTCATACCTTTCCAAACAAATGTAATATTAGCTACTATATGGAGACTTCCTCACTCCATTTTTTCACATTCTTAGATATCTTTGTAATGCTGGGGAATGCCCCTAAGCTCCTATACGTCATCTAATAAATGATACTTACATTTCAACCAAAAAAGAAAAAAAGCATTGAGATTATCTAAAATCTTCAAACTCACAATAAAATCTTTTAACAGAAAACATTTAATTACGACTTAACTAAAACATACATCACTTTATTTTACTTATTTTTGTTTTTCACTTTTTGAACAGAAATATTTTAGATATAGCTTTGATTATTGTACACTGAAAATTAATCTTTTTATATTTTATGTGCTTAGAAGTATTAACATTATAGCATCAATATGGTATTTTCCTTTAAAATTATAATACATTATCAATATAAATATGTCATTTTTTCCTCTTACATGACATCTATTAATGAATTACCGATTAAAAATATGCATATTAGTGAAATCTGTTTGATGTTTAAATAAATAGGAGCGTCCGTTCGGTTTGAATAAATTAATACTAAGTAGAAAAAACATCTAGTTAAATGACATAAGTGAGCGGTTGTTCAGTCATTTATAATATTTGGGTACTCTAGAAATGCGGCAAAATTGTAGCTATTTGCATCTTCTTTCATCCGAAAGAAATTGCATTAAATTAAACACGATCGAAATAGGTTAACTCCACTCTCCCCATACTTAACCTGGTCTTTGATCTAAGATCAATCCATGGAAGTATGTAATTGATGAGGTAAATAAGACCTTGAACCTGTTCTACAAGTTAAGCTTGTGGCTAAATGTGTGGTTTAATTAGGTCAACAACTATGTACGTTCAGTCTTCACATACGGTCGGATGAGTATAACTTCGCCTCCCGTCCCGTCCCATGGTCACGCGAATCCTCTTGTGCAGCTTACTTCACATGCGGATGCACTGTCTCCTTCATTTCTTCTTCGTTCACATTGACCATGTACCGCTTCCAAAACCAGTGTTGCTTCCATACCTTCTCCACCATCGAGTCGATGGGGACGCCCTTCGTTTCGGGCAAGAAGAAGAGCGTGAACAGCCCCATGACCAAGATCCAAGCGGCAAAGAAGAAGAAGATCCCAGCCTTCATGTGGCACAGCATCGACAGGAAGGCCTGCGCGATGATGAAGGTGAAGAGCATGTTGGAGCTCACGGCGAACGCGAACCCGGCGGTCCGGGTCTCGAGGGGGAACGTCTCGCTCGGGATGAGCCACCTAGCGGGCCCCACGACCACGCGAATCCCCACGAATATGCACACCAGGGTGACCACGATTAGGGCTTCCGAGTGGTTCAATGAGCCTGTGGTCTTCAGGTCTATCAGGAGGATCAAGCCAATCACGATCTGCAGCATCATAGCACAATGTCACTGTCAGCTGTGGTATCGTGAGACTACTCGAATGAGCACAGGACTGAAATAAATCACTTGTAGGATTTTCTTCACCTGAGTGAGGAACATCTGGACACAAGCTTCGAGGAGCAAGATCCTCCTTCCGCCCAGTCGACCGTGTAGATAGAGACTAGCGTGCTGAACACGTTGACAAGACCCGTGATGACTGTCGAGAGCAGCGACGCGTTGCTGCCGAACCCGACCGTCTGGAAGAGGACGGGCGCGTAGAACATGATGGCGTTGATCCCGGTGAACTGCTGGAACACCTGGAGCAGGATCGCGATCACGAGCGGGGGGCGGCTCGAGGGCTGCATGAGCTTGCTGAAGGGGTTCTTGACCAGGCGGGCCATCTCACTCGCTGCCACAAGGGACTCGAACTCGGCGGTGACGTCATCGGTGCCCCGGATCTTCTTGAGGGTGGCGTTGCCCTCGTCGAGAATATTGCGCTCGATGAGGCTCGTTGGGGTCTCGCAGATGGCAAAGGACCCGACAAGGAGGATGAAGGCAGGGACCACGGCGAGGCCAAGGGAGATGCGCCACCCATGGGGGTGGATTTTGGAGGTGAAGTAGTTAATGAGGCCGGCGACCAAGATCCCGATGGTGATGAAGAGCTGGAAGCAAATGTTGAGCGCTCCTCTCATCTTGGCCGGTGCTATTTCTGATAGAAATAGAGGCACTGCCTGCAAAGAATCAGAAACATACATGGTTAAATCTTAGAAACCACATGTGAAGGCTAACCAGAGCTTTACTGCTATTGCTGCACAGCATTTACCTGATTGGCGAAACCGACGCCAATTCCGAGCATGAGTCGTCCGCACACAATCATCTCTTTGTTGATGCCGCCAGCCTGAAACCCGACCCCGATGAGGAAGAGGACCGACGCGATCTGCATAGTTGGCTTCCGGCCCATCTTTGTGCACACCCTTGAGGCGACGAAGCTGGCCAAGAGAGCAGCGATGTAGAGCGACGACGTGAAGAGCTGCAGAAGCGTGTCGTTGTATTTGCAGTAGTTGTTCTCTTGGACATGCTGCTTCTTCTCGTACACGTTTATAAAGAACTTCTTCAGGAAGTCATCCATGGATGTCACACCTCCTGTGTTTGATTAAAGAAAGACGAATGCGCTATATTATTTTCTAATAAATATTTTAAGATAATGAAATTTTCAATTACTAGAAGTTATATTCTGAAAATCACGTAATAAACTTTTCCCTCCGAAAAGATTACAGTAATACGGTTATTCTTTGTAAGCAACATAGGACTAGTTTACCAGCTAAAAGAGACATTTCTAGTACTTTAAAACAATATTTTTAGAGGGCCAACGCTAAAAACAGGTGCACTTTATGCCTGTTACATGATCAAATCCGTGTGAACAATCTTTTCAGATCGCCAATTTAAATATTTTTCGAGAGAGGAATAAAAATTCAAATGAAATAATTGGGAAAAAATAAGTTAAACCTGAAATTCCGATGTCATAACCGAACATAAGTCCTCCGAAGGCGGCGATGATCACGCAGATGATCACGTAGACCGTGACCTTGCCCTCAAACTCCGGGACATCGCCGCCGGGACTACTTACTACAGCAGCCGGCATTTTGACCTCTCCTTGAAAAGAAACTCCTCAAAAATCAATAAGTGGAGGGGCAAAAGATAAATTGGCATAAATGGAGGAGAGTAAAAGTACAAGAGCTGAAGAGAAATGGAGTTATCAAGGAGCTAAAAGGGCGAGAGAGAGAGGGAGAGAGGGGGAGAGGGGGAGAGAGAGTTTCACGTCCTTGAGTTTTTTTATTGCTCATCGCATTTTATAGAGGAAGAAAACTTCATTTCACTAAATGCGGAGGCAAGAAGAAATTGTTATTGATATATTTGTGGATATAATTTTAAGGCTATCCCTTAGGAATAGGTCTATGCATTTGCGTCCTCAGATGTTTTTCCTTTATTTATTTATTTATTTAGTTTAATTTTCTTTTCCTTTTCGTGGATAGATGAAGAATATTACCGCCATTAATGATTAAGGTGAAAGATTTTCCCTCTCCAAAGAGGTTGGAATGAATGACCTAGTTAAATTACGTTTGACTCTTGTCCCAATCTCTTTTCCTTTGTTTTCTTTATTTTATTTTATTTCAGTTTTTGTTCTCGTAATACTTTTCCGAATATGGCTCATATTTCTTTCCATCTCTACTCATTTGAGAATTATTTCTCCAAAGGACATTAAGGCTCCATTTATTTGTAGAAAATGAATGATTTGTAAAATATTTTTCTAAAAGTAATCACTTATATCAATTAAAAAAGAAATAATGAAAAATATTTTTATCATCCATGAAAATATCTCAACATAAATTGTTGTTAGTACTAAAAAGAATTTCATTGATTAATTATTTTAAGCTATATATGCGATCACTTTTAGAGAATACTTTCCAAATTATTCATATTTTGTGAAATAAACGGAGCCTAAAAAAAAAAGGTTGTTTAATTAGCTCATGGGTACTTTTGAGTTTTTCTTATCCTAAGTTAAGGAGTAACAATTTCTAACATGACTTGGGAACATATCAAACACCACATGAGTGAGTTTGGTATTCATATAATATGATCATGCAGGTATTGTCAACAAAGGAAATTAAAACACTCCAAAATCATGTTGCCAGTGATGTGATTTTAGTCAATCCGCTTTCCTGCTTATTATAACTAGTTAGATTTGAAGTGTAGTGTTGTCTTGCTGTTACATAGCTTTGTGCAAGCTACCTGTTGACATGAAATTTTTTCTCCAAATCACCTTCACATTTAAAGAAATTCAGGGATCCAATCCGCCAACAATAACAGATTTTGACCCCTAAATAAAAATACTAGTAGTGCATGCTCTTGCATCTCATAATTTAACGCAATCCTATGCATTTATAAATTAGGAACGATTTTCATTGTACAAGAAATGGCAAGCTCACGAATTTTTGCGAACCAGCTCGATATCGACCCTTGCAATTTTTTTGTTGTGCTGAATTTAAATAGACTGAGCCCAATCCAAGTTCAGCCCGAGGCCTTTAGGTAAAACTCAGCCTGAGTTGGCCACCTTTCCATCCCTCTTGATTGTTTCTCTTCCATCGATTTTAGAGGGGAAAATAACATGAATAATGGCTCGCACTATTTCCATTCCCTTATTAGCTCCTGACACTCTCTATTATATTGAATTGGACACATTATCCCTCACGAGTCTCACTCTTAATATAAGATGATTTCTTTTTCTTTTCTTTTTCCTTCTCCTTTCTCTTTTGTTTCAATTTTTTATTAGAGAGGAAATTACATATGCTCCTTTCAATAACATTTATTAAGGTTCAATGTGGGGCTCAATCTTGATTTAAGATTATTTCTTGCCTTATTTTCTTCTTTCTTTTTTTTTTTTTTTGGTTTTTTCCTTTTCTTTCTCCATTTGGAATATAATTGGTGAGGCTTTTTCCTTAAAAACCAGTTTACTTGATGAATAGCTTACTAAATATTGCGTTGATGAATTCTCTCTCTCTCTCTCTCTCTCTCTCTCTCTCTCTCTCTCTCTCTACTAGGAAACTATTATTTAAAAATAAACTAAGCACAAGTAAGAGTGAGAAGAACCGTTTACCAGTTTTAGTATGCAATTTTTTTTTTTTAATTATAAGTTTAATATTAGCTATTATGCTGTAGTTTGTGTTTTTAATTGCTCAACTTTCAATTTACTTTACATACTTTAAAAAATTAAAAATATATAGCAAAGTTAAGGATATAAAAAATTCTAAATATCCATTATTATCAAGCAAATGCAAAAGAAATTTCTCTCTAAAATATTATTACATAAAATACTATCTATGCCTTGTTTACATGATATAATTAGTTGTTGACAATAAATTATGGTAATTGAATTACATTATAAGACAACACATTTGAACCATTTGCAAACACATTTTTTTTATCAATTATAAATGCTTTAAAATTTTTATATAATAATCAATGGAAAAGAAAATTATCCTCAACGTAAAAATGAACTACAATAATAAGTTGCATATGCAACTTAACAAAAGATATTGTCTATTAAGTTGATTGACTCCCCTAAAAAAGGTTACTCTGTCAAAAGAAATATTTCGCCGGAATCAAACAATAAAATGTTTCAATTACATCATTAAGAGAGTCATTATCCACTACAAATATATATATATATATATATATATATATATATATATATATATATGAAGGAATAATTTTCATTGTTTAGACTAGGAAGCTCCAAATGAACTTGTGGACATGATTGATTACTATTCTCCATTCACAATTTCATCATTAATAGATAAATTTAAGCAATTTGGGTCCTCTTCAATAGTATCATCCACAGTGGCTACACTACAATATATATATAATGAAAGGTGAATAAATTAGGTATAATGCATTGGTCAACCACAATATTTTATCTTTGAGTAAATTCTCGTAAATTTGTACTGCAAATTAAAGTTGAAAAATTTACGATCATTGGGATTATCGAGGGAAATAAAGTTATTACTTGGCAGAACAGGCTTAGAAAAAGACAAACATGAATGAAACATTGAAATGTAATGTGTGTGGAAGGAATGATTAGAGTGAAAAAAAGTTGTTTAAGGGGATGTGGGCAGCGTTGCCTTTTAATAAAAATTAAAAAGAAAAAAAGAAAAAGAAGAATAGAGGTAAGAAATAATCTTTAATTGAGAGTATGACTCACAAGGTATAATATAGTCATTTCAATGTAATGGGAGTGTCAAAAGCCAATAAGGGGGTGGAAATACAACGAATATAATTAGTTTATGAATTTTTAATTTATTCAATGTGATCCTTAAACTTTAACTCAATGCATAATATCGTCTCTCAATTTTTTATTTGTTTAATGTAATGCATGAACTTTTGATATATGTTCAATTTAGTCTCGTATCATATGAAAATGTTCAATAACACCCTTCCATTAATTCAAGTTAATGGATTTCTTAATTTGGCTATGAAGCTGGTACATTTGAACAGTGGACAAAAAAAAAGTTATCCATGTTATTTGATGTTGTTGATTATTATATCTTGATTTAAGTTGAATATCTTACATGGATAATTTACGTATAATGTTATTCTTTTTCCACTATTAACTAAAATATAAATGGAAGGATAACTTTTGATATTTTCATATCATTTATGAACTAGATTGAATATTTATTGAAAGTTTAGGATATAAATTAAAAGTTCAGGATCCACGTTATACGATGGGTCAAAATTCATGTATCATTTGTATAATTAATCCATTTGAGAATGGCATGCTATGATGCAATATGTAGTTTGGTTTTCTTTCCAATCAAATGATGCGTCAGTTCAGGAAAGACCCTGAGGATTTGTAGGCTAAGGAAAGTGAACGAATGAAGGGAAGGGAAGACCGGGGAGCTCAATCTCGGCCAACACAGAAATGGAAGGAAGATTGGCTGGCGGATTGAATGGGTGATGAGATCATCTTTTGAGGGGAAATAGGGTCTTCTCCACCGCTTGAAATAGAGGGAGGACGCACAACGTGGCGATTCGGGGACAAGCAGGCAAAGAGCCAGAAACTTTCATGAGAGCCTTCGAGAGAAAAGCGGGAGAGAGCGGGTAGAGAAAAGCGGGAGAGAGCGGGTAAAGAAAAGTACGGGAGAATGGCGCAAAAGACGGGAAAAAGAAAGGTAAAAAAAAACGGCACGTTGCATGGTCTTGCGCAAACGAGGAGAGCATGTCGGCACAGAAATCTTGAGTGTGTAAAAGGACGGCGAAAAAGTATCTGGAAGTGAAGTTTTAATGATTAAAACAGAACAGGTCGGACCGTATGTCTAACACTGTCGCGGAAATAAAGCTTTATTGGAGACTATAGTTTAAATCAATGTATGAGCCAAATGCCGATAGGAACTAGACTCGAGGGCGATCACCGGCCATATCGCATCGGTTGCTGTTTGAGTCCGTATTGGTCCGGAAACATCCGAGACGACCGATTTGGTAAATCTGCTCCACCCGAAACGGGGACCTTACGTGCTGCTTGTGAAATCAGGACCGCTCAGGTCCTTCCAGGTATTTGTTGGTGCTCTGACGGCTCAGGCTCACTGAATCAATCCAGACTTCGATTCCATCACCGTGGTTATTCTCTCGATGTTGCTTTTAAGGATTCTGCTTCTGCTATAAGATATTCTCATTCCTAGATTGGTCTTCACTTGGCACTTAGCACCGCTCATGACCCGTTCTTTAGAAGTAGGCCAGCCCCATCATTGTCAACCCCATCAAGGTGCCAAAGGTGTATGTCAGAACTAACAAGGTACATGTACCTAATAAGTCATTACCCCAGTGATTAGTGGTCTCCCATACTCGCGGGTTATCATAACTAGGAAAATTATTCAAAAGAAAAAAAGTAGCGTTTAATTAGACTTTTGAAAAAAACCTTTAAAAAAATGTAAAGGACTTTCTGAAATATAAATGGTGTTTGTTAAATTGTAATTTAAAAGTCCATTGTAAAGCAACTTTGGGCAAACTAGTGTCTAGAAAAATAATTTTTGCAAGGCTTTCCTTGTTTATTTAGAAAAAAAAAAAAAACTTAAACTCTTTGCTAGAGCTGGAGAAAGGCTCAGGTCGCCCTAGATTTGGTGCCAATGGCTATCATTTGAGGTCATAAGATTTCAAGTGGCCCGCAACAACACTCAGCAAGGGCCGCCTTGGGTCAACGACCTCGGTTAGGGTTGTGCAACCCAAACAGCCCTTAACAGGTGTCACACAACCCCAATAATGACTACCAAAGTTCATGCAACCCCAAACAACTGTCGCTTCTCTCGCTGGCCTGTTAGGACATGATGGGAGTTTGCGTGTCTCAATAGGAAAGAGATCACTGGAGTATATAGCACATGATCGCATTTTCTTGCTACCATGGGGTTGATCTTTGAGCAAGGTAAACCCAGTGGGAACCACAAAACGGGAGGGTAACGCATTGGGCAAAAGATGATCTACAAAGCGAAGGCTCACCAAGCTAAAGGAATGAGCTTTGGAAGCTTACCAACAACTTAGCCGCCAGGCGTAACGTAGAAGTTTTGCTTCAATTAGAATATCTGAGGCTTAGCGGGGCCTAATCAAACAATTTAATAAGGGTTGTCGAGCCAATAATTACATCGGTTTTGGGGGGGAAAAAGACTGAGAACATCTACTCAGGTGAATCCAGTGAGGACTTGAAGATCTAATCCGAAATAGCATCTTTAAAGCTCAAAAATAGATGTTCGAACTCCTACAAAGGCACCGCACTTAGTACCCTAAGCGGAAAGCCGAAAAACTTCCATTTTTTGCGATCGCAACCCATCGCGGAGCACTTTCTCACTGATTTAGTGAGATAAGTGTTAAATTATCCTCCTGAAGACTATTGATGATTTTCAGAATTTGGGTACAAGAACATAATTTTAAGAAATAAGACTTCAGACCGCTCATGGTAGTTGTACCTATAGAAAAGATCATCAGAGGGGAGACAATCTATTTTTTATTGCAACCGTGAAGACTAGTCAAAGGAAGGATGAAGAATGTCATAAGTATCAGGAGCAAGATTAGTTGATAATGAACAAGCAAGAATTGCCTAAACAAAAATTGATGGAATTAGACTTAGCCATTCAAGTTCGTTATCAATTAGGTATCAGTGGGAACATAAAGATAAAAGAGTTAGCTAAGTATCAAATCGACCAATGCCGACCCCTCACCGGTTGCTTTCATGTAGAGAAGATGAACAATTATAACTAGGGCAAAATTGAAAAACCAAAAAATTAGTGAGAGTAATTTTGGGAAAAAAAATACTAAATCCTACAACTAGCATGTCAAAAAAGATGAAAGCTCAAGGCACCCTAAGACATGCCTTAGATTTTCAGCCTTCCAAATGTTCACTTTTCCTCAAGGTTGTTTCAAAATTTTTGCCAAGGCACCTAAAATTTGGCTCAAGGGGCTTTAGAGGGAAAGTCTTTCCTAAACTAAGCGAAATAGAATCATCAAAAGGGTAACGAAGTTATAAGAATAGGAAAGCAAGATGTCTCGTGTCTTGTCTTGTTTGTACATTTTTTTTTTTTGTTACCATCGGGTGGGTAAGCATAAAATTTTGTTTGTTTAATCAATTTTATAGTCGTTTATTATGCAGCAAGGTAATTATTGTTCAAGACTAATTGGTAGACACTTCTTAATTCTCTTCACGCCATATGTTAAATCTTCAGGTTGAAGAGTCTCCAATAAATGACAGCATGATTCGAATTGTTTGATGAACGATGATGGCAATTTGGGAAAGCCAGGGAATTAAAGAAAAATTCTGGGGCTTTTCTTTGTTTTTAAATATGAAATTTGTATTTTTTTTCTCCTACTGAATCATTTTGGAGTTGGCAATACTTCAAATTATACTATGAATATTACTTGAAGAAAGAAATTCTCAACTAGCACTTGGCCAAAACAAAATTAACTTTCTCATGATATATATGATATAAAAAGCTTATCCAAAAATAAGATACAAGAAGAGAAACTACATATTGACCATTTCAGTCTCTTAAATGAAAATTCTCTTGAAAGTTGTCTTATTGCATCATAAAGTTTCCTGATAGGCATCGGCTTGTCCAAAATCCTTTGGAATAGTGCCTCTATAGATTGGAATGTTGTATGGTTGTATCAACAATTGGAGAGCTAAATCTGAACAAGGTATTTTGCATCAAGCACATACAAAGTAATAGCACAAATATAATGTACGGTTAGTCAAGGTGTGACCTAGCTACTCATGCCCATTCCTTTGAACATGACAATTCTTAATTGATGGTAATCTTAATCTTAATCAATATCTATATTTTTAGATTACCTCCACTAATATTAAAAAGAGATCATTTATCCTTTCAAAAACTCACTTTCCCCCATCAAATTGGAAGACTTTCAGTTTACCTCCATCAATTTATGACCAGATCAAGCTACTGTACCTTATCTTCGTTACATTAACCATTCAAGCATTATAGTATACTTTGTCCCCTTCAATGATGGAGCAGTGGAAGGCCCACATAGCCGGAGACAGCATATATAATATATATTTATATGTGTATATATTTTATAGTAGCATGCTAGGTTACTGATTTTACAGAATCAAATCACAGTGCCAGACAAAAATTTAATAGAAGATTTAGCATTGCCCTACGTAATTCAGCTGTCTGGATCATTATAGAGCTACCCCCCAAATCTTTCTGCTGGCTAGTTTCCCAAGAAGCTGCATAATAATTTCCACTGGTCATTCGGGTCCCAAGATTGCCCCCTACCCGGGGCAACAAAATTACAAATTGTGCCAGGATAAGTCCCATCAGGCATGGGGCAAATAGGTCATTAAGGGGGTCTGATGGTTATCATTGGTTTTCAGCTTTGCACTGGCTCCCACATGGCACGAAAATTAAACTCTCATGGGGGCACATGGTTAGGGGCTCCTACGATTCATGCTACAATCCATGCAGGCCTAGTCAAAGCAATTAAAGAAGGAAATTATAGTTTATCTTTGACTGATCCTGGTTTTAATTATGCGCCTCAATTGCCCACTTACATTAAAAGATAGCTCTAGGCTTCCTCACCCTAAATTATTAACTTTTTTCTCTTCTTTCCATATGCTGAAATCCCGTGGTGTAATGATTCAGATTAAAACAGGACTTTCGATTTTTTCTTTTCAATTTTTAAAATAAATATACCAAAAATTCTAAAACTTATTATCAAGTCTTAAAACTTATCTATTGAGTTATAAAATTTTCAAAAAATACAATTAATTCTCAAAAGCTACTTTTTGTTTATGCATATGGATATAGTTAGTAGAAGGAATTGATTGCACAAATTTAATAAATTTTAGAATTTAATTATAATTTTTATAGGACTCAATTATAACTACACTTTTGTGACAAACTTTAAAACTAACTTTTTTCCGTTGCTTTTTATTTCAATTAAAAATTCATTTGACCATTCAAGAACGTATGCAATATCTATTTCCTACTACGACATAATAATTGAGAAGTACGTATACAACAAAAAATTGTAAATCATTAGTTAAACAAGTCATGCAACCAAAATTCTACTTATTCATGTCCTTGCAAGTAACTAATTAGCTTGTTATATCTAGGCGTGTGTAAAATTACCTGCAAAACCTATAGAATTGACATGACGGATAGTTATTAAGGGCGCGAATGATAACCATTATGGTCAAAAATTGATTTATGGAAGAGAAATAGATTTTTCTATTTCTATTTCTAAATGGGTTTCTAGGCAAAAATATTCATTTAATAACGATACAAAATTTATCTTCCCAAAATAGAAATTCGCTTGATAACGATATAAACTTTCTCCCTTTCGGACGGTAGTGACTAGTAGTGGTTGGTGGCGACTGACGATCGGTGGCTAGTGATCAGTAGTGGTTAGTGGCGACTGATAGCCGTCAATTGACGAATGGCGTTCGGCGACTGAGGCGGCAACGACCAGTGACCGAGGCGGTTGCGACCGGCAACCGACAACCGGCGGCTAGTGGAGGCCGGTGTTTGGCGTCCAACGGCAATGAATGGCAGACAATGGTCGACTGCGATGGATAGACAACCGGTTCGTAACAAGAACGAATGATGAAAAAAAAAATTATTTCTCATTTCTATTCTAGAAATAGAAAAAAAAAAAATTACTTTTAATTTCTGTTCCAAATCTATTTCTAGAACAAAAATATATTTTAGAAATAGAAAAATAAAATAATTTTATCAAACGGATTTCTATTATAGAAATAAGTCTGGAATAGAAAAATTATTTATGGAATAGAGATTTTGGTTTGTCATGCACCCCTAAATTTACGCCTAAATGTCGCGAGGACGTTTTAGGTTTCAGAATTTCGGAACCGGGAGCATAGGATATATTTCAGAGTTCAGGGTCATTTCCAAGGACACGTGAGGAAGGAAGCTACATACTAACCTTCCTGGGCGTTTTGTTTTAAGTGCGATATCTCTAGGGAACCGCTACCTAGCAATAAATATTTCGAGGCAAACCTTGGCTTTTCTCATTAAGAACAAATTAATTATTATGTCTCATTAAATTAGTCATCCATTCAAATCTAAACACGTACTATCACGATAGTTAATAACAACAAATTAAATATTTTATATCTCATTAAATCGGTCATCAATGCAAATTCATTTATGTCTAGCATTCACTATAGTGTTCAAAGTCAAACCATGATCATTAAGGAGGATATTTGGAAAAATTACTAACATACTGCTATCACCTCAAATATAAACAGTTCATACATGACTAATACAAACTATAATATTATCACAAAAAAGCATTCTCTTGTTTTCGTTCTTTTGTGAACTTTTCCATTAGATAAAAAATCAATCGAATCCGACCCAAATATCATAAGGAGGTGAACATATGCAGAACATCGGATTGACATGGACAGAAACGATAAGGAAAAGACCAAAAAGATGATGTGTTCTGGTCTCTATTTGCATGCAGCAGGAAGATAGAGAGAGGCCAAGCCATTTGTCATGTAATACACCCGAGGAGGTCCATGTGCTGTTTCCATATTCTAACACACCATCTCAGCTCTGATGTTTGGTCATCTCCAGACCACCTCCATTTTCTATTCAACCGTCCAAAAGACGACACTGAGACTTCAATCACGACAAAATTCAGACCTCAGACGGACATATATATTATTTTTGAAGAGCAGGACCAATCTTACCAAATATATATAGATGTACATATTAAAATAGAATAAATATAATGAAAATCTTAAATTAATACCTCGTGATAAATTAAATTAATTTTTTTATCACAAAAGATCTCAAATTGATTCACTTTAATGAAAAGTAAATTTATGACAAATATATCGATTCACTTTACCAAAAAAAAAAAAGATCTCAAATCGATATACTCGTAACAAATTTATCATCTATTAATTTGTAATAAATTTTACTATCAAATTACTGATTTGGATGATACTTAGCAGTTAACGATGGTATCAATTTGAGATTTTACCATATATCAATTTATGGATTTTTGTGATATTGTTCTAATTCAACATAAATGAATGAAAAATAAATTTATTACAAATATATTGATTTGGGATTTTTATGTCAAAAATTAGTTTTTGGTGCCAGTTTAGAGATTTTTTTGTAATTAAAAAATTAATTTAGATTTTCACTTTAAAAAAAAAAAAAAGCAAAACCAAATTTAGCAAAATAATCCACCAAAAAAAAAAAAAAATCAGCAAAATAAACAAATGAATGCCATCCTTTATGGTCTCCTTCCTTTTATAAGATCCCATCTCCAAACCCTCCCTCTTGTCTGTCTCCCCATCCACATCTCTCTCTCTCTTCCCAAAACAGAGAAGGAAAAGGAAAGATTATGGTTTCCCAAGAAAACATTGACCCACCATTCTCAGCCCCCAGGATCTCATTCTCTGCAGATCTTCTTGATGAGAGCGACTTCATCTCCATTAACCCAGATGGCCATTTCCACAACCAAGTAACCAAAGCCAAAGAAACCGCAGCGATGGACCTCGAAAAGAAACCAAGAAACGGTGAGTTCGAGTTCTTGGCCGCCAGCATGAGTCCCCACAAGATGATGAGTGCGGATGAGCTCTTCTTTGAGGGAAAGCTGCTTCCTTTCTGGCAAATGCAGCAATCCCAGAGGCTCAAGAGAATCACCCTCAAGCCGAAATCCGGAGACAGTGAAGAAGTCAGAGATGGAGGTCGAGATCAAGAGCCGGATCGAGAAGAGGAAGAGGTGAGGAGCAACAGGAACTACTGTAATAGTAATAACAGAGACCAAGATCAAGAACAGAACAGGGTAAGTTGGTTTCTTGACGACGACCCATCGCCGAGGCCGCCCAAGTGCACCGTGTTGTGGAAGGAGCTCCTAAGGCTGAAGACCAAGCGGAGGGCTTCGTCCTCCCTCTCGCCCTCGTCCTCTTCATCGTCCACTTCGTCTTCCTCGAGCTCTCTCGGCGACGTGGCCTCCCTGGACGAGAGGAAGGAGGCCAGAGACAGAGACAGAGACAGGGAGAGCAGCACCAACTATGTCCAGAGGATAAGGAAAGGGTTGGAGAGGACGAGATCGAACAGCATTAGGATCAGGCCCATGGTGAACGTGCCCATCTGCACGCACGTGAGGAGCGCGAGCGGTGGTGGTGGTGGGTCGTTGCCTCATCTGTTTCCGCTGAAGAAAGGAAGAGTTTGAGAGAGACAGAAAGCAAGATGTGGATGGCGAAGGCGACGATGAAAGGGAAAGGGTTCGAATAAGGGAGAGATGTGAAGATTTTTTTGTTTATGTTTTCCTTTGCTTCTGTTTTTCTACTTTTTCGTTTTCATTTCCGGGTCTGCTAATTTCGTTGTTACGACGGATCTGCTGATTTAGAATGTGCATATGCTGACTTTGTAATTTGTTTTGTGGAATTAATGATGATTCATTCCATTTTGCTTCTTCCGGTCTAGTGAAAAAGCCAAGCAGGAATCTGCACTACATAGTGGCTTCAAATCATCAGTTCATTTCTTTTCCCATTTAGCAGATGACTGAACCAAGGTCCATTGGGATTACTGTTGATCTTGAACAGTAACCCATTATGCTCTGTAACTAATCCACGTGATGAACCATCGAAAAATGGGAGGGGAGTTGGAGCCTTTTCGGCTTCCAAGGAGGGAGGAAATCAAGGTGGAAACTCATATGGAAAGATGTAATGGTCCAGTTGTACTTGGGCCTTCCCATTGGGTAAGTTTTGGGTGGATCTGTATCTGATTAATTCCTTAAACCGTGTCGGTTTTGATCCAACCGATATTAATAAGGAAATGAATTTATTGACCTTCTAATTTTTTTTTCCAGCACTTCCTTTCTCGGATGTGCAGACAAGGGATAATTTAATCTCACTAGTAATATATTTCTTCGTACTTTGTATCTCTTCAGTGTATATCCAAAGAAGAAGTGTTGGAAGTTATGTCTTACCTTGGTTAGAAGCAATAATCATTCATTCCAACTTTGTTTAAATATGATATACTGGGTGGACTAGCACTTAAGTTTAGAAATTCTTTTGTGAGGATCTGTTTACGCTACACGTAATTAAATGTGCTAGGATTGAGTTTTGTCATATTTGTGTCAAAAATAGGTCAACTCGTTTATATGCAAAATAATAATGTCTCATTCGTGGGTTGACCCTTTAAGCCAATTTACGACATGTTTAGACATGCTCAATGACTAGGTTAACAAATTAAACATGTCAAGTGGTGAATGTGTAACTACGTGTAGAAATCATTCGTAATATACGTTTAAGGATATTTCCGCATATGTTTGGCAAAAAGAAAAAAAAAATTATTTCTACAAGTTTATACATAGAAGAGTTTTACGTCTTAAGGGTATTAAATATTGTCTTTGTAACTCTCTTAATAAATCTGTCGTGTTTGGATTTCAAGAACCTGACATGATTGATAAACAATGGCGCGTTCTAATCAAATTGCATTTCACAAGCAACTATTATGACACCAACATGGTTATGATAGAAAACATGAATTATCGGCCCTATTCGGAGTGTCCACTAAAATCTAGAGGCTAAATCGCGATTCCTATCCTTATCAACTAAAGGAATGAATTCTATAAGATTATAAATCTGATCATTAAAGAACAACAATTTATATAAAAATGAATCTTCTTTAGGAGGAGGAAAGCGTCATTAGAACAAAATATAAAAGAAAGACAAAGCTGCTAGTTTTGATGGTGAGGGCTTGTTCCCAGTAAACCATAGTTTGGGATAGTCTCAGCGTCATGAGCAAATAACTAAAGTCGTACAAGGTCTTCCTCCTTAAGCTAGTAATAAGGGCTTCCAACAAAGTTCTTTTACTCAGGATTTAATTTTGTGAATCCACAACTTGGCAATGTGGTGTTTCCCCATGTTCATCTCTCTAGACGACGGTAGCATCTCCTTAATTGGTAATTATTCGGGCCTATCTAGCAATTGACTATCTCTTGGAGGTTCACCTTGAAGGTCACGATAGATTGTCGACTCCACTGCAAACTTAAGTTAAACTCATAGGGGATGTAGACATTGAACTTCTCTTTTGAATTTTTATTTGTGTGAGAAACCCAAAGTTAAGGTATGCCACTGGCGTTGTGTGTTAGATGGTCTTTTATATGGGAGTTATAAGAGGTGAAGTATTTGCTAACCCTTGTCTTATGGAGAGGTTAAAAATATATGCTTTTATTGAGGCGATGTTTGGATCTTCAACTATTGTGCCTGCTTAATATGCTTTAGCATTACATTTCTGCACACACGTCCCAAAATTGGCTTTAGACTCTCATGGCCAACAAAGTATCTATACAATAAAATGATTCCTAGTGAGGGAAGAAGATTGGTAATAATGTCGAGATGATCACTAGTTTCAAGACCCCTTCAATGAAAAATCTTTGAGCCTAGCAAATTCTTTCGTTTCTCAAAACCTTAACCAAGCCTAAGTTACGTCCCTTGTAAAGTCTTATTAGATTATGACACTTAAATCAACAGAGGAATTTTAAATGTTAAACATTTCGCTTGAATAAGTACAGGCAAGATTGTTTATATCTCTTCTGCAAGTTCTTGACTTGTAACCTTGACAGAGATAACGTATAAATGAAGAACATTTCTTTTTGAGCATATGCTTGAATTATCCCTTTTTATTAAGCCATTGACCAAACATATATTATGGTCTTAATAGAAGAACCCTCGTATTGGTAATGTTGTATAGCTTGCAAGAAAACTTGAGCCCTTGTCCATTGCTCCTATTCAACATTTAAGTAGTTTTTGCTCCTATTGGATATTTCTGTAGCTTTTAAATATTTATTAGAAATTATGACTATCATTCAAGTCATCATTATTGTAACGGTTTTACAACAGTCATATAACGACTTTGTAATGGTCATATAACGACTTTATAACTTTTGATTTATTACTTCATAAGCTTTCATTATATTATAATGGTCATCATTTTAATTACCAATTGATTTATGATGGTCTCCTAACGGCTCTCTCTTTCTCTTATTCAAATATAAATTAAACTTCAAACCACAATATTTGAAGATAGACTATGTTCTCATATCTTTCATTTTCTTTTCATAGGGTTGTACACATAATGTTGTTCTATTCTTTCTCATATTAAATACAGAGTATAGAAAAATGTCTATTGTATCGAGGATAGCCGCTAAGGCCTTATGCACCAAGTTTCGTATTTCGAGGGACAGAATTATCTTTAAGGATAGTGTTTGCATGCCTTAGACATTTGTTTTTATTTTCTAATCTTTTGCAATGTATTTCCAACAGTTATTATTATTACCATGTCATCTGAATATTTTTCCAAAAGTCTTAAGGATAATGCACTGCCATCGCAGTTGGAATTGAAAGAATGATCGGAGATAGTGTTGGACAAGTATCGTGTATTCATGGGCAGTTTGTAGCGGAACATTATCAAGCATCAACATAAAAAAGCTTTTGGTCATTTCGGTAAGGTTATTTAGTGCGATACCTGTGTTTGTTTCTCCGAGAGGAACCTGGACGTTTGTAGGTATTTTCTTTCTCAAATTTGTGATTATTATCTTGTAAGCGTGCATCTAGATTTGGAGTTTGGGGTACTCAATAACTTTCTATGTTTTATTGATGAATTCACTAATCAGTGTTTGGAATTTCACTTTTGGAGTGATCGATCCGTTTGGTGCTGGATTTGAGTGGTACTCATTTGGAGGCAATCTTTGAGAATGCTTGTGAGATTGTGTTTTTAGATGATTTATCAGATGAATTTTGGTAAATCCCAATTTCATCCTCAAAACGCTATGCTGCGGTTTGGTAAACAATGCTTCTTCGTTTTCAACTTTGATTGACTACGCAATCCTGTGCTTCGTGACTGATTGGGATGTGCGTATTTGGATCGTTTTGATCTAATGAACATTGCACGTGTCGACGCATTCAATCTGAAAATTTTCGGATCTTTTCACTTCCTTGAGATCCGGGAGTGATGAGAAGTTTTAGTTGGTGGATCTGGTGGTTATTTGGTTTGTCTAGGAATTCTCTTTTTCGAATATGTACTCTTCTTCTATTCATTGCATTGTTCAAGCTTATGGTGAAACTTATGGTCTGGTGATCTTGATGAGTCATGAATTAGCATGACTATTTGATCTGATATGTTGACCCATCACTTTTGGGATTTTATACGAAATTGGTTGTTCTTCATGTAAATTTGTATACAAATTTAAGCAAAAAATAAAAATAAAAGCGCACACCTTTTATGGTTACTGAATTGGGTGTCCACTGCCCCTGTTTTGTGGGCAGAGATCTCCGTATATTACTATTTATTTTTTGTTTGACAAATTGCTCTTGTTGATAGCTTTTCACTCAATTTTGTGACCACGCTTTGTCCTCTGGCTCGCCGAGGGTGCTTACTAAATTGATGCCTGAGTCAATCTCATGAGGCTTACCTGGTTAGTGAGAGAGGAAAAAGTGTGACTAGAGAATGCAAACCAATGGTCACTCTTCATGCAAATTAGAGCTCCTACTTATTAGATCTAAGATGAGAGTCTAAATGAAGCAGAGTTAGCAGGATATTTGTGTGCAATAAACTACTTGTGCACGTCACCAGCATGCCTTCACCGCGGTAAGTGGTAGGATTATTACAGGAAGCCGAGGGGCATGTGTGCTATCATACATACTCGCATTTCCAAAGATATTCCTTTGAAGTTAGAATTTTCAAGCTTTAGTCTTGTTGCTCTATTTCATAAATTCTCTTATGTGCTTATAGTTCTCTAGTCTTTGATAAATTTTAAGCATAAGTGGTTGATAGTCTATATTTAGTTGCATTTGTCTATTAAGGGGAGGAAAATTTTAGCCATTATTCATGACAATGGCGATGGTTGGCTATAGTGTGGATATATTGATGGATAATCTTGTTGGTTAGACATTTTATGTAATGACCTCAATTTCTTGATCTCAAGTGTGTTGTCGTCTCATTTCCTTTATCTTTTCATTAAGCACATACAGAAGCATATATACAACACCTAGACAATAACAAATAGCTAGGAAAACAATTGTTTGCAAAACACAATTACATGAGTTACATTTACAAGCCCTTCTATCGTAGGCCGTTATATTTACAACAATTATTTATTCTATACTCAAAAGGCTAGGATAACTCTTAGCTCCTTTAGCGAGACTGCAACTCTAGAACTACTATGAGACCTCCATGCCTACAATTCTGAAAAACAACAGGGTGAGTTATAAATGTAAGAAATAAAACCTACTAATCTCCGGGTAGGAGGATGCCTCACCTATTAACAAGCACATAACCTAACCCGACCACTTGTCGATGGTAAATCAATAGCAAAACAAAAGCTAAATCTTGGTTAGTAACATGAGAAATCCTCAAACAATAATATGCAAGCATAAGCCAAGATTTATTACATAACATTAGGGACTCACTCCTCACTCAATCATATGCAAGCATATACAAATAACCCAATTAGTATATGAGAAACTCATGCACTTGGGATTCATTTGATAATAGCCGAAATTTAGTGACTCTTTCGGAATCCATTGGGCATCCGAAATTTATCGAGTAACGTTCCCTAATCTAAGGGTGACGACAATCCTTCAACTATGCATCCATCAGGCATCCGAACTTAAATAGGTAACGTCCCTTAATTAAAGGATGACAACGATTCTTCGACAATGAGTCCGTCCAGCATCATTGCCAAAATCCTTTGGTCGACCATTAGAAATTATTCCCTCGTGTGACCATACACCAAGCATAACAATTTGATTCTTATCTTCACTTTTAGTTCAAGGGCTCGAAGAAGTGTCATGCATAAGTGTGGGAAATAATTTACCGGAATTGAAATGTTGAACATGTTAGGCGTGGATCAAGGATTGCAACTTGATCTGACATGTTTGAGCATCAATCCAATACCCATCTTGGCTTGAGAATGTTACACATCAATACTGCACTGAGAACATGATAGGATCGGCCTGTTGTGACATGTTTACTAACCTACGGGAATGCTACGCCTCAATACCGCATTGAGACCATGAAAAGACCAGCTTGTTGTGACATGTTTACCAAGCTAGTACCAAAGTTGGCTTGGGAACGATATGTCTCAATATTGCACCAAGACTAACAAAAAGGATCGATCTATCGCGATCCCAAGTATGTTCAAGGTTGACAAAACCCTTTTTGGAGCTTGAGGCATGAATTAGAACATACACTTGTGAAATAGATCGAAATAGTTTGAAAATAGTTTTGCAATGGAAGAATCGAGCTATCACAAAAACATTTTCCCAAATCAGTTTGAAGTCAAGTAAAATCAAAGCATATCAAATAAGCACAAGTACTAGGTCTCTTCCAAAGTAACTCAAGTCCAAGCATGAGCCAAAGCTCATCAAATAATTACCAAACTTCAAATAAAGAACAAAGTCTAGCTAAGGTATAATAAAACAAGTACAAGAATTGAGTCACTTCCAATTCAAGTCAAGCTAAAGGCTAAGCCAAGGCACAATAACCAAGCATAAGAACTGTTCCAAGTAAATTCAAGCCAAAGGCCAAGCCAAAGTCCAATAAACAAGAACCAAACTCAATTAAGGAATAAAGTCTAAATCAATCCAAGCAAACACAAACCAAGCCTCGAGCAAACAAGAACAAGTAACAAACAATTTCAATCAAGGACTTGCTACACATTTGGATTAGCATAAAACAACGCCATAATCAAATATTAGTAAGTTCTACTTACTCTTTCGTAAACCAGTGGCCTCAAATGGCGAGGGCAATGAACAGCTGAAAGGATGCTTAGAGGAAGAGAGGGCCGACTAGAGAGAGAGATGGAGGAGTGGTCGGTTGAGCAAGGGAGAGAGAAAAGTGAAAGGGAGATGAGGTAGTGTGGAAATGAGAGGAGGATGCCTCAATTTATAGGCTTTCCTAGACTTGCTCTCCAAGCCTTAAGCCAAGGTTTACCCTCCAAGTCAAGAAGCATTTAAGATGAGCATTAAATGCAAGCTAACTTGATCATCAAGTCTCAAAATGGGGTATGATTATGTCTAAGAAACTTGGGACATGTCCACATGATATTTAAGAACTAAATTCTAAGCTTGGGTGTGTGACTCTCTCATTCTAGTGTGAAAAACAGTTTTGGGTGATTTTTGAAATCAGTATCATTATCTTACCAAACCGGCTCAAAAAATTATAATTAGAAGATATTGTAGAGAAGTACTTAGATAACATTTTATACGAAGGAAGACAAATCCAATTCGTGCTGTAAAAACAACAACAAATCACTAATCACACCCAACAATCTACCCTTCGAGTATATCCAATGGCCACAAAAAAAAGACTCATTTCGAAATCCAAATCTTCACAAAACTCTTTAAAAATTTTATATGTTGTAAATATGGATATCCTTCAAAATTTTATGATGGAAATATGTCCAAATTCAGAAGAAATTTTTTTATTAAAATTCGAGAAGGCAACCTAGTCATTGTTTTCACTGCATTGGGCAAGGTCCAATTGGTAAATGATTGGGCTCTTAATCCAGCCATTTTACCTCAGAAAAATATGAAATTTAAGTATGTTATAAATCAAGACATTTTGAACAATTTTCATGGAGGAAATTTGTCCAAATTCAAACTATGAAAATTTCTATAAAATTGGAAAATAGTGAAGGTCTAATAGTTTTAAAAATGAAAGCTAGCAAATCTAATTGGGGAGAGGTGACGCCCTACTTGGTCTTGAGTCAAGAAGCATTAATGGTTGGATAAACTTATCCTTCAAGTTTCTAACTAGGTTGTAAGTTAGCTTAGACACCTCATCTCGGATATTGAATGGCTAAATTCTAAAAGATATTGATGTAGGCTTATCTTGAGTCCAAAGTTTGACTGGGCCTCGCCAGGTGACGCCCTACTTGGACTTGGCTTATCTCGGCCAGTGACCGTTTTTCACTCAAAATCTTCTGCTTTAACATCATATGAGATTTTAGGTTCATTGCCAATTATTAGGCAAAAGTACACCCCAAATGTCAAAACTTGGCACGGAAGGACACTTAAGTGCCAAAACTTTGAAAATGTACACTTAAGTGCCAAAATCGAAGTAAAATAGATCGGTTAAGTGATTAAAAATCGGCCAAATTGCTAACGTGGCAATTTTTTCGGCAAGTTGACTACAAAACGACATCGTTTTGCACATCGACATGGCGAGAAAATGCAAAAACAACGTTGTTTTTGTCTCGATGTGTAAATAATTAATATAAAAATTAATTAAATTAAATTTTAAACTAAATTTATTTAAAATATTCTAAAAAATAAAAACTTAAAATTAAAAAGGGGGCGCCAAAGGCGGGCGGGAGGGCGAGCCCTCGCCGCCATCGCTTGGAAGGGTCGGCGACGAAGGGGGAGGATCGGCCGTGGTCGCCGGCCCCTAACCGACCGATGGCGAGGGTCGCGAGCCCTCGCTAGGTGCGGGCCAAGGCCGCAGCCCTTGCCACCGGTCGACCAGGGTCGACGACCCCACCTACCCTCCCCTCTCCATCGCCAGCCCTTCTGGTGGTGGCGGCGAGGGCTCAACCCTCGCCCACCTCCCTTCGGCACCTCCCCCTCATTTGTTTTAATTTTTTTTTTTTTTAATTTTAAGTTTTTTTTATATTTTAGAATATTTTAAATAAATTTAGTTTTAAATTTAATTTAATTAATTTGTATATTAATTATTTACACATTAGATACAAAACGATGTCATTTTTGCATTTTCTCACCACTTCGGCGTGCAAAACAACACCGTTTTGCACTCAACTCGTCGGAAAATTGCCACGCCAGTAATTTGGCGGATTTTGGCCGGAACAGCACTTAAGTTATCCATTTTACTCGATTTTGGCACTTAAATGTACATTTTCAAAGTTTGGCACTTAAGTGTCCTCTGTGTTAAGTTTTGGCACTCCATGTGTTCGTACCTCCCAATTATTATGAAAATTTAAACTGTTAGATGAAAGTGTGATTTAATATTTAAATATTCAGTCATCTCTCTTGGGCTCTAATACTATCTAAAGAGGAGAGAATAGAGTAAATAGAGAATCTGTTATTTTGCATTAACCACTCAATGCAATATGATGTGAAGTCTCAAAAGTTCATAAAGACAATAACTCGGTGGACATTGACATTGGTAATAGGTCGTTAATGCCTTCTGGAAGATGAGTGCCTTGTTCCTTCAAACAAAGATTAAGTTTAATGAACATACAAGTATTTCTCCTTTAACATTTATGTCCAATTTTAAATTACGTTCTTTTAATGCTTAGGATATGCTTCTTCTTTTCAGCATATGTCCCTTGGGCTGGTCGAAAGACTCTTATTGCAGGTCTGTCTAAGTGAGGAGTATGTGAACAATGCTATGCATTCTGACATAACCTTTTTGGTTGAATGTGAGCTCTGATTGTCTGTTCAAGTTTCTGTGCTCTTGTGAATTTAACCTTATTCCTCTGACTCTCCTGTCTGTTTTTATATCAGGCTGCCTCATGATTGAATTGCTTGTTGCAGCGAGACAATTTTATGTCCAGAATTTGCTTATCCGTTTATACATTCCTTGCAATGCTTGATGGCGGTTTACCAGGCAAGCTCTTGTATTCTTTTTAAGTTGGTAATAACCATCATTTCCAGCAGTCACGTTCCTAATCTTGAGGAAACATGCCACACTAACCCAGTTTCTCTCATCTTAAAGAAGCCTTGTTAATCTATTTAACTGCAGAGACTGCTACATGTGGGCACATGATGCATTTTGACTACTTTCACCTTATGTTTGCTTACAGGAGAAGGATGCAACTAGCATACAGATTCCAAACATAAGATGGGAGATTTTTTTGAGTTGATGATGAGGTCATGCAAGTTTAGCTTAGTATCGCAAAGGGCCTATATGCTTAGTTCTCTAACTCACTAGATCCTTTTAATGCTAGAGGTTCACGTACTCCAGGTCAGTTGAAATTATGACAGATAATGCTTAAGAGCTTCTAAGAGCTGCTGATCAGTATCTTATTGAAGGACTTAAGCGACTGTGAGTGTGTCATTGTGCAGGTTAGCTGGAGAAGTTATCTGTCTGTTTTCTTTCGATCCCTGAATGATTGGGAGCGTCTATTGCAGGAAATATCTGTGGAAAGTATTTCAACTATGTATGAGCTCCCCAAAAATTTCCATGTGACTAATTGAGAAATTCATGCAATCTTGTTGATCCTGGAGCATTTTGATACATTCAGGCATCGGTATGCAATCTCACCAGGTTTTAAACTTCTAAAATATACTTTATTCTGCTCACAAGATGACTAAGAATGTTAATTCTTTTGAAGTTGGTTTCTTGGCAACTAGCAAGCTAGTGTCCCCCGGGTTGCCATTGCTGGGGATTGCTGTACGCAAGTGGCCACAATCCAACTTATAATACCTGGGAAAGAGCCGCTGGACGTTGCTTAGGTGCTGGACATTGCTTAGGTTTTCATCTAGAATTCTAAAGCCATGCCTATTATCACCTTCTAGAAAAATTTCATCCAGGCAGAGATTTAACAGTATTATCTTCAGTTTCTGCCTGACCTTTCTAGTTTTTTACCTGTGTTTGGGTAAGTCCTTGCATCTGCCTTTGTCACCCAGTGGGTGTGCTTGCTGCATTTGTAATTTCACAAAGGCTTGCTAGGGAGAAAGTTTTGTTTTAGGTCGGTTCTTTCCAGCTTTGGCCGTGGTATTGCTCCTAGCTATATAGCTTTCTAGGGGAAAAGTGTTAAAAAAAGTCCTAAACATTTTGTGTTTGTACAAATTTAGTCCTAAACCTTTTTTTTGTGCCAATTAAGTTCTAAACCTTTTTTACGTTGTGCCAATTTAGTCATTTCCGACCAATTTTGGTCGGATTTTGCTGACTAGATGCCGCCAGTTGACGTGGCATGATATTTGACATAAATAACTTTTAATAATATTTTAATTTTTTTGAATTTTTTTGAATTTTTTTGAATTTTTTTCTTTTTCTTTTTTTCTTTTTATTTTTATTTTTTCATTCTCCTCCTTCTTCCTCCAGTCGGTTGCTAGACCTCGGTGACCGGCCAGAGGTGACGATCGGCAAGGTCAAGGTCAACCTTGCCGGCCACCTCGGTAGTGGCCGCGAGGGCGGCCTTGTGTTGGGTGGCGAGGCTTGCCTTCGCCGTATTTGGCGAGGGTTGAGCCTCACCCACGGCCGGCAAGGGCAAGCCCCGCTAGCCCAAAGGCAAGGCCAGCTTGAGGCCGCCTAGGCCACGAGGGTAGCCTCGCATCAGGCCGGCGGGGCTCGCCCTCGCTAGATTCGGCGAGAGCAAGCCTCGCAACCACCGGCGAGGTGGTTGGTGAGGTTGACCTCGACCTTGCTAGCTGTCGCCCGGCCGGTTGCCGAGATTTGGTGACCGGCTGGAGGAAGAAGAAGAAGGAGAAGGAAAAAAAAAAAATAAAATAAAACAAAAAAAGAAAAAGAAAAAAAAAGAAAAGAAAAAGAAATTTAAAAATATTAAAATATTATTAAAAGTTGTTTACGCCAATGCCAATCAGGCCATGTCGGGTTAGTCAGCGTCTAGTCAACAAAATCTAGCCAAAATTGATTGGAAATGACTGAATTAACATAACGTAAAAATGTTTAAGACTTAATTGGCATTAAAAAAAAGGTTTAGGACTAAATTGGCACAAATGCAAAATGTTTAGGAATTTTTTAACACTTTTCCCAACTTTCCGGACTAATGACTTGCGCGAAATTCAGCCATGTCAAAAGAGTAATGCTAGAGGTAGTTGATTTGGCAGTGAAATCCATCTTCCATGGATTGGTCGAGTGAGAGTGGATGGCATTGTTTTGGTAGTTCAAATGAATCTTTGTTGCTCTAAGGATTGAGTATTGCATGCGTCTGTCTTCGTGTATCTATTGATAAGTCCGGTATATACATTAGAAATGCTCGACTATTGCCAATTGTGCAGGGCTTTACCATTTTGTGCTGAGAAACGATATATATATTACTTCTGTCACCCTCCTAACTTCATCGAGATCAGTCGTATAATCTTAAAATATAAGTCAACTTTTTACTTTTGTGGACGTGGAGGGAAAAGCGTCGCAATCTCCTTTTGGTTCTAGCTCGTTCGGCGTTTAGAGGGAGTCGGCAGTCCTCGCGACGTAGGAGCAAGCCGGTCCAAGTGGTAATTCATCTATATTCATCTTGGAGCCCTGTTTATTACATAAATAAATATTGCAAGGATTGAATAAGGTAGGACTCTGACGTAGTATAGTTCTTTTCATCTGTCACACACATCTTTTTCCTTGCTTGAAATGAGACTCAGTTAGCGTATGTGAGACTATGATTGAGTTTTCAATCTCATTTGAAAACAATGTATAAACTCAATGAGAATTGAGACTGTTTGTTTCGCAAAAATGAGTAATTTAGAAAATATTTTCCTAAAAAAGGACTGCCTCTATTGTATATAAAAATGAATTTTTAAAAAATATTTTCATCATCCACGAAAATCACAAAATATAAATTATTGTCGATAATAAAAATATTTCTTGTGAATTAATTATTTCAATCAATACAAGCCATAATTTGAGAAAAACGTTTTCCAAATCAACTATTTTCCAACTAAAATGGAATCTAGATACACTTCAATTCCCAAGCAAGATTTTTTTTTTCTTTTTCTTTTTTCATCTGCCAACAATAAATCAACAAAAAGGAAAAGTGGTCTCTAACACGATTAGCCAGACTCATCTTTTCATCTTCTTCCTTGCTAGAATCGCATGCTGCAGCCTGGGTTGAAAATGTACAGTGATGTCGAATAAGTTGTAACCTTTTGTCTTACTTTAAGTTTTGCATTTTTGTGCCAATCCATCTAAATGTAATGAGATCCTAATCTAATAGTGTCTAAAGTTATCCACTGACCAAAGGTGAAAAACCTAAGTCTTGTTTTTGCACCTCTTGTTTCAGAATTCACCAAAAATACATATGTCCATGTTCATTCATGTATTATATAAATTTGTCTGTCGAATAATTAGGGAACAATTATAAAAAGAAAAAACATTCTAAACCTATTGCAATTATACGAATTCAGCAATAAACTTCTTTTGGTCAATTGAGCTTAAATTGACACAAATGCAAATGGTTTAAGACTTAATTGGCCAAAAAAATTAAAGATTAAATTGACACAATTATAATATATATAGGATTTTTTTGATAATTTTCTCAAATGATTAGTTTCCTTGCATAGGGAATACTTAAGTATTAAAAAATTTTAAGGGAATTTACACAAAATAAAATTAGAATGTTTTTTTTTTTAAACTTTCTTTTGATTAAAAATTGTGAGCTTGACCTTTTTTTCTTGGCTGCAGTTGGTTGCTTGCCTGCTTAACAAACAGTCCTGGCTGCCACAAGAAAATCTTTCTCTCTTGCCGTCTACTTTAACTCATCTAACTCAATGTTAATTTCAGCAAGCTGCTCGGGACGTATTTGAAATTAGACTTAAAGTTTGGGATTTTTCAGAGACAAAAATAGTTTAAGGTATAGTAGGGATTAGATCTAAAATTTGGAATTTTTAAGGAATAGACCCAAAGTATATCTGTCACGCTTATATAAGTTTGACATTTTTTATGACACAAAAAAAAAAAAAAATTGGAGTGTTTGCGTCATAAAAGTCAATTTTAGGGGATTTTAGTGATAAAAAAATTTAGAGTATTTATGGCATGATCAGTATAGCTTAGGATAACGAAGCGTGACGGTCTGATTTGGATGTGGGCCCTACAAGCCCCGGCTCAGTACGAACGCAAAAAGGCGCGGGGAAGAGCGAATCCGGTGGGAACGGGCAAAAGCGAAAGCCAACGTCCATCCCTTCGCCGTCGCCGATGGAGTCCGCCGGCGACCGCGACGACCCCGCTGGCCACCGCCCCCGCCGGCCGGAGGAGAGAGGCCGGAAGCGCAAGGCGGAGGCGGAGCTGGGGCCCGTCGGCCACTGCGCGTCGCTTCGCTCTCCTGCGGAGCGGGTGCCGCCGGGCCAGAGCTTGGTCACGCACGCAGCCGACCGAAAGACTTCGGTGCGCTCGGCGATCGAGATGGTCGGCTTCCTCGACCGCACCTTTTTGCACATCGATCTTTTCGAGTGAGTCCGTTTTCAGTGTGGAGGTTGATCGGTTGCCGGGACATCAGCTGATCGATTGAGGAATTTCGTCATGCCGTGCCATTAGTGTAGACTGTAGAGTCCGTGTGGTGTTTGGCGTAATGCGTGTGGCGTTTTGCTGTTTAGGGAAATGCGTGGGCGAGATGGTTGAGAATGGAGTGATTCCTGTGCTTCCTGCTTTAGTGAAGCGTTCGGAAGCGCCGCCATTGGGAGAAGGTGACAGCCGCGAGAAGTTTCACCGGCGTGAAGTCGAGAAGACGAGTGAGGTACTGGGATCTATTGCTGTTGAGGTGAGTGTAGTTCATGTTGCTAATCTTTTTTCTTCCGAAGTTTTTTGAGATGTTAGATGCGATTAAGGTGAGCGTTCGTGTCTTCTTTCAATTGGAAATGTTAAAACTGCTAGTCTAAATTTGGATTAAGTTTGAAGCACTAGATTCTGGTCAAGGGCTATTTATTCTGCTCAAGTGCTCTTTTCTGTCTCTTGGGTTTTGACAGTCAGAGCATCAACATGACTCAGATAATATTGATGCCATATCCTATCTGCGCTCTCTGTTGAAGAGGCACGAAGCAGGCTTTAGTTCACCGTCAGCGAATGGTCTTGTTGTAAGAGCAGCCAACACAGTTACAGAGCTTGTTTTAGGTATAGGTAATGGCAACGCCGACGTCCTTGTAAGGTATTGTGGCTTTCATTCTTGTCTGATTGTTTGTCATTTTTTAATGGCACATCTTTCCTTGATTATTCAGTGAATTTGTAGGATGGTAGTTGGTATTCCACTATTTGTGGAGTTGCAAGGAGCTGCATTGTGCGTGATGGCTTCGAAAAATGAAGAGAACAGGAATCAGGTGGTCACATTTTAGGAACTTAAAACTTCCATTTTGTCATTCTGCAGCAATACTCGCCAAAAAGTCTAGTGTGTATGGAGTGGCTCTTATGTTTAACTTTGCTTTATTCAAAAGTTGCAGCACAAGCATCATTTTTTTTTTCTTTTTAAATTTTAATGGGCTGAACTTTCATAAATACAATTATTGACACGTAACTTTAAATAATGTATTTATTATTTTTATTAAAAATAATATTCTAGACTTTAGCAGGAAAGAAAAATGCTGCCTTTTATTTTTCATATGCCAAATGAACTATTAGTAACTTGTCATTTCAGATCGTGCACTCTGGTGCTCTTCCAAGCATCGTGTTGCTACTCAAATCTGACAATGCTGACATACACATTAAGGCGGTAATATCTCCAGAAAGCCATTGTGCTTATTGATCTATTTATGTGCTAATTATCGATTCTTAACTCGTTGATTGCACCACTTTAACTGACAATTTTCTGTGTTCACTGGTTTTGCAGGTTGCATTGATTGGTGTTCCAGTGTTCTTAAATGCAAATGTAGAGAAAGATGTGCTGGCTGCTGGAGGTTTGCAACCTATTGTTAGATTGCTCAGGCATGACTATGTCTTGGGTATGCATAGGTCACGATGTCTTTTGCTCAGTTGGTAAAGCACCTGCTTGTTGCAGCTATTTCATGCTGGGAACTACTGTCTCTCTGTGAAATTCGAAGTTTGTCTTTACGATGCAGTTCCAGCTGTGTTTGGAGCCAGATGGAGGCAACTCGCTTAGTTAGACAATTTGCTGCTGCCAAATCAGTTCGTAAGGTGACTAACCAGTTCCAGCTATATCCTTTGCTCTGTAGTTTTTTGTCTTTTATATATTTCACTAAAGAAATATCATTTATATTACTTTCTATAGTGAAAACGTGCATCCCAAGAGCCCTCTGCCAGGGCCTCAGAGAACATATAAATATCTTTTTGAGATTCTAATATTGGACCTATGATAGAGCCCTTACAAATGATCCTCATTGTTTTCTCCTTTCAAAATTTCAGCGAAGTAGCTAATGTCTGCTTCTTCAGTGTACTGAAAATTCCACTATATTTTAAAATGCATTAATGACAAGACAAGTACCCAAATTGACAAATGATAATGTCTACTTTCCTTCATCATACACATGAGCAAGCTTTCTTACTGCATGCATCTTTTATTTAGTCTGATGTTTGTAAATAGCATATATAAATGTGGATGTATTAGTCTAGAAAACCTGATGTACTAATCATACAATGTGTTAAGTACAATAAATACAACAGAGGTTTTAGTTAATGCATATCTGTCTTTTGATCCAGAGGGTTCTCTGGTCAAGTTAAACTTTCTTATCTTCGAATTTCACACTTTGGTGCCCTAGCATAAGGGTCAAAAAAAGATGTTAATGGAAAAAATGTCTTAAGGGATGATTTTTACTGCTCTTTCTCTCTTAAGAAGCTAAATGGTTTTGTTTGTATGCTTTTTGTGATTAGAAGCTGATTTGCTTACATTCTTCAACAATGTGTACTTCTTGTCCATTTTAATGAAAAGCTTTAAACAGGCTATCGTTTGGAGGGGTGCAGTTCGTCCACTTATTGAGATGCTTTGATCTCCTAAACTTGAAGCAAGGTGCTTGTCGGCTTCTGCATTGTGGAGATTGGCTCTAGTCATTTTACTCTACTGCACTGCTGCTCATAATTATATGAATGTTGTGCTCAATTCACATGAATGTTTTTCTTTTCCTTTATAGCTTCAACGACTTTGATTTCCCCAGTGTTTGTAAATTTAGAAGTTATCACAGATTTTAATGATATCCTTTAACTTCAGGAAATGGGGGGTTTGCACCTGTAGTTCTGTCTTTACCGTGACTGGTTAATCCTATTGTAGGGTTAATACATAGTAGATGTCATTTTGGTTTGCATGCTAAGTTGCTGTTAATTCAGTCAACCTATTCAACCTCTGGAAATGAACTCATTGTCATCTTGCAGTGATTCATAGAATACTTAGCCATGACTTGCTGATAAATCTGGTAGTTCAATTTATTCTTCCTCCAAACTTCATTATCTGCTTTCTGACTGCATGAAAATGAGCAATAAATTTGCTTGGAGGAGAGCAGCTCGTTGGTTGGGCTCGTTGTGAGATTCCCTGTACTCACTATAGGAAACACAATTTTAATTTCAGAACTCAGACACCCAGGTTGGTATTGCTCATGAGGGTGGGTTACTGGCATTACTGGGACTTCTAGATTCAGAAAGTGAATCATTGCAGGATGTTGCTGCATGTGCTCTTCATACTCTATTGGATAATGAGGTATTGAATGGTCAGAAACTTCTCTGGACCAAGACTCAAATCCTACTCTTGAAGCGGGTGGCTGTTGACAACATTCCTGCATTATCTAATGGATTTTCTTCATTTGTCACAGGATAACGTGTCAGATTTTATAACTGTTGGTGGCTTTTGGAAGCTACAGCGAGGAGAATTCACTGGCCGAGTAAGTCTTAAGTCATTCTCCTTGTTGGCAACTCTCATATCATACTTAAAAATAATTATCCAAGTAGACAAAAAAATATGTGTCCTGCTCCTGCTAGGATATGTACAATTAATGCTGAGATTATTTCTGTATCACCAAATAACATAACCTAATGAGAAAATTCCTTCTCAACTTGGGTTCATCCACTATGTTTCCGTAGATTCTAAATGTGCTGCAGCAGGCTCTACTCAACTTTCCTAAAATTGAGCTGGAGTACTCCATTGCACAAAGTTGTGTTGTTAAACTTGACATAAAGAACCAGGTCCCCTGTGCATGATTAATGAACCTTTTCGTAACAATAGAAGTTATTGGATAGGGATGCTCTAGACCGGGTTGTAAGTTGAGTGGCATGTTGCTCTTGTGTTCTAAGTGTAGAGGATATTTAGCTTGAAGCTCCACATTGCAATCTTTTTCCATATTACTAGAATAGGGAAGTAACAAATAGGGAAAAGTTGTTAATTTATTCCCTATATTGTGGGAGTTTCAGCAACTCTAATTTGGTGATTTTGGTCCATCTACTTTGTATGTTAGCAACATTCCATCCGACTTCTGTTAGTTTCTTTTTGAGGTAGATGAGGTTGTATCGCTGAGGTAGCCACAGCCCCATTGGATTTTTTTTTTTTTTTTTGAAAACCCTAACCTGAGTAGGACTGAAGGACTGTCTTCACTATATGAAGTGCAGGGACTAAAACCATTAACATTAAAGTTTAGGGGGCCACTTGCCAAATTTCCCAAAGCATAGCGAGAGTCTAGACAATAATGACAATTATTTCCATTTAAATTTGGGCGTCTAGCAATGCAATAAGGAACTAACTAGGTAATTTTTTCTTCTTCAATGATTTATAGTGCTACCATGACAAATTAAGTGCCATATTCAATAATGTATCTCAATTGGATTGGAAATCTGAAGCAGTCAAGCTCGGAAGCTGACTCACTGTTTTGGGGCACACTACAAGCCTATGAAGTATATGAGATGCTTCCTATAGAAGCATTTCTGTGCCTCGTGTTAAGATTACTGTGAGTTTGTTCACCATGTTGTTTTGTAGGCCACAAAGAATCGCGTTAAGGAAACAGTGGAGAGATTAGAGCAAAAGATTCAAGGCCAAGTGCATATTTGTCTTTATAAAGACATTCTTCGTAATAGTGATGCTTATTTTGCAATCTTTTTATTCTGGCGATGCTTACATAGTGTAGGCAGGTTGTGCAGCATGCTTTTCATGCTTAACACTACTCACATAATTTTTTGGTTTTCTTCTATGTAGGTCTTCAAACACTTATTGCTTTTAATGCGTACATCAGAGAATATCATCCAAGGAAGAGTGGTTGTAGCTCTTGCACATCTTTCTCCCCCAACCAATCTACGGATGATTTTTTTCAATAACAATGGTATGTTATACTTTTGAGTTTTTATTAGTTTTTTAATGTCCAACATTTCATGCTCAAGGGCATCAACTACCATGTTAGAAATACTTTTAGTGACTAAACAAGCTATTTTTTCATGAAGGATTGAAATTGCTAATTGGGTTGCTTATTTCTTCATGTCCTAAGGAGCAAGTTGATGGTGCACTAGCATTGTTCAAGCTGGCCGACTAATCAATGATCGTTTCACCTGCAGATGCAGATTTACCTCCTCCAGCACCGCAAGTATGCTTTTTCTGTATTTACTCTAGACCATCATAATTATACCTTATAAGAAACTTGGTCTTCGAATTTATAATATCTATACTCATTGATTGTTCCAATCGTGTTTCCCGACGCTCTTTGTTGAAGGAAGGATTGGTATCCTAGGGCTTTTGATCAACAACGCCATCTAATGGTGATGGTGATCTTTAAATTTGAGGGACTCGAAAAGTCCATTCGCATTCAATATTATGTGACAGGAGAAACAACATTCTATGAGATGCACTGCAGTTTGGCATGTCATATGCTGGGTAGGAGGTGCATTTAATCATCGTTAACGAATAATTATGTTTATAGAGATTGACTTGTAAATGGTCATACCATCATAAATAGCACGGGGTGCGCAGTCTTCCCAGCACATAATCTTATAATCGGTCTCTCGTTCTTTTTCTTTCTCATGGTTCCAGAGCCATGACTTTAGCTGCATGTCAGCTAGTGTGATTGAAATACCTAGTTGAGTTGTTGGGATTCAGACAAACAAAGCCTGTGGGTCTAGTTTGTGACGATCAGGGTATACTGAACATTTCTTCCGACTGGGAACCAGGACGAAATTAATTTCTGGTTATATCAAAATAGCATTTTGTGGGTTCAAATGATTAACTTGCTGACTTATTTACTAAGTCTCTTGGTGGTCCTTTTTTAAATTACATATGTAACAAGGAACTTATACTACGGAATAAATGCTTATACTTTAAGGGGAGTGAAACGATAGCTCTATATTTTAGACATACCTGCAGATATCTATATTGCATTTATCAGTGTAGGAGGGCGCCACAGTAAAACTGAACTGAACCATTTAGTCTAGAAATGTCTATTTGGAAAAAAAAAAAAAAATTTGCCTCTCTTGTTCCTTTAGTTTTGCAATTACTATAAATTTGATTAGTTGATCTTTTTCTTGTTGAAACAGAACATATATCTAGCTACTTCCATAAATACTTGAAGAGGGACATGCACATCCATAGTACTGACTTTACATTGGGGATTTTTAAGATCCTTCATAGGTTTAGATTCATCATGCCAATCATAGCTCCAAAAATACTAACATTTTCTTTGTGGTCGTGGTGAAAGGTGAATCTGTTTTGAACACAAATTGATTTGGCTTGAGAAGTGGTAGTAGGATTCTGTTCACCCTATTCTTGTTGTCCTTCTGAATGGAGCATTTAGCGAACTATATTTTACTTGTGTTCAAAACATGGGCTGTAAAGTATATTGTATGCGAGTTTATAAGAATGATTTTCTCCTTTTTAAGAGATTCTTATGAACCTTCTAACTAAGGAAATTTTGTGATAAATGATGAAGTTGAGGATAATGGAGGATTCTAAAATAATTGAATATTTCCTCAGTATTCAGCTGTGATTTCTTTAGTGGTATTCATAATGAGACCTCACCTTGCTGATACTTTTCCTAAGTTCTACCTTGGGTCACTAGTTCTACTTAGTTTACGAGACATTCTTCATCTCAGCTTCAGCAAAACTTAAAGGAGTGTAAACATTGCAAAGTACGAAGTAATTATGAAATTGATATTTCATGTTGAGGCCTTAAATGTGAAACTATCCTTTGTTCTGCTTTCATCTTATTCCTACACAGTGTATAAGCACAATGCATTACTTTGATTGTTGATACTACTCACGCAGTTAAGCTTGTATTATTGTCCATTAAGTAGTTGCCATATTGGTGAACATGAATTGCCTTTTGTTAGAGATAAAAATTTGCGAACATCTTGGAAGGGAAAGACTGGAGCACAAGAGAAGGGAAATTGATAGAGGCAGAATTCTCAACAACAAAGGACGAGTTTGTGGGTGTGCTTTTCGTGGCAGAATACTGACATTGGCATGATCTCAAGCTGATGTCTGTGTCACATAGGCATGGTTCCATGTCAATAGGTGGCCCTCTAGAGATCTTGGACATGTCTATAATTTAAGGATGTTACAAACAAGATATTAAAGTTTGAAACTTGATATTTTTCTCTTTCACTGGGCTCTAATACCATCTAAAGAGACCTTACCAAAAAAAAAAAAATACCATCTAAAGAGGAGAGAATAGAGTAAGTAGATATTCTCTTACAGTAAGATGTAAGATATTAGAAGTGCATAACAACAATAATACAGTGGACATTAACATTGTTCTCAGGTCATTAAAGCCTTCTGGAAATCGAGTGCCTTGTTCTTCAAACTGTTTCACAAAGATTAAGTTTGAAAATTCTATTAGTACTTCTCCTTCGACATTTATGTCCAAATCTTAATTGCTTTCTTTTTATGCTTTAGTAATGCTTCTTTATTTGATGATATGTTCAATGCGCTGATGGAAGGAGTCTTATTGCAGGTCTATCTGACCAAGCAGTATGTGAACAATGCTAGGCATTCTGATGTAACCTTTTTGGTTGAATGTGAGTTCGGGTTATCTGTCCAAGTTTGTAGCTCTTGTAAATTCAACCTAATTATTCTGACTCTTGTGTTCATTTTGATATTGGGCTGCCTCATGGTATTGACTTGTTTGTTGCAGCTAGACAATTCTATGCACACAGAATTTGCTTGTCTGCTTCTTCAGATACATTCTGTGTAATGTTTGATGGCAGTAATCAGGCTAGTTTATTTATTATTTTTTAGTTGGTATGTAATCATCAGTCGAGTTGGTATTTAATCATCAGCTGCGGCAGTCTGGTTCTTTTTCTTGAGGAAACATAGCTCAGTAATCCAGTTATTCTCATATTCAAGAAGCCTTATTAAGCTACTTAACTGTAAAGATGGGCATATTTGGGTATATGATGCATTTCGACTTATTTCACTTTATGTTTGTTTAGGAGAAGGATGCAACTAGCATAGAGATTCCAAACATAAGATGGGAGACTTTTGAGTTGATGATGAGGTCAATGCAATTTTATTTAACATGGCAACAGGCCTATTTGCTTTACTCTCTAGCTCACTAGATCCTTTTACTGGTACAGGTTTATGTACTCTGGATCAGTTGAAATTACACCAGATCTTGCACCAGAACTTCTTAGAGCTCCTGATCAGTATCTCATTGAAGGACTAAAGTGACTCTGCAAGCCTATCATTGAGCAGGTTAGCCAGAGAAGTTACCTGTCTAGTACATCATTGAGGAATTCATGCATCTTGTTTATCCTGGAGCATTTCGATGAATTCAGGAATCAGTAAGTAATCTCAACAGTTTTTGGACTTCTAGAATTATATGATTAATTCTGGTAACAAGATGTCTATGAATGATAAATCTTTTTAAGTCATTGTATTGGAAGAATAATAAAGGTCTCTGTTATTTGGAAATTCTGTGGTCATTCAGCAACTAACAAGCTTGGTATCTTCTTTACCAAAAAAAAAAACAAGCTTGGTATCTTGATCAGGGCTAGGCTTTTTGCATACCACAAGAATGATTATTGGCTTGATATCTATACCATTTTCCAGTAAGGCCTGGCTAAGGCACTGTCCACACATGCAACACGCTTTTAATCGTGTTCTTGTTGTATGTCCAGAGATGCCGCAGACTGTGCACAGTCTGGACACAATATTTGACAAATAACTCCTGTTTCATGTTGGATCAGCACTCCTCAACATTATATCAGGATAGAATTCCAAGGCACGGGGTTACAGTTTGGTCACATTTGCATGTGAAATCTCTCGCCTCACAAACTCAGGAGCGAGCCAGTTGGCTCTTACATCATTAACAGTTGGGCAGTTGAGAATCTAAAATTAGTTACTAAGAGCCATAACTCATATCACTAGTGGTTGATCCCTTTGTGCGACTATCACACCGAAGTCAAAGGCTGCAACATTAAGGCCCCAGAGTTTGGCTAAGCAAGCTAGTGTCACCGTGGTTGCCATTCCAAGGGATTGCTCATTGCAAATGGCCAAATCCAATCTATATTACCAAACAGTGAGCTGCAGGACATCGCTTAGGGTTTTCATCTAGAATTCATCCTCAGAAAAATTTCATCCAGGTGGAGATTTGACAGGTATTATCTGGAGTTTCTGCATAAGGTGTCCTGATTTTGCCAGTGTTTGCATTCAAGTGTATGCATTTGCCTTTGTCACTTACTGAATTTGTAATTTCACAAAGGATCGCTAGTGAGAGACTTTCATTTGGGTTGGTTCTTTCGAGCTTTGGCCAATGAAAAGGAATCGAGGTACTGCTCCTGGCTATTCATATTTCTAACTAGTTACTTTTGTGAGGTTCAACCTTTATTATTTTTAAAGCGTAATGCCGGAGGTAATCCGTTTAGCAAGGAAATCCATCTTCCACGGTTTGGTTGAGTGAGAAAGTATGGCACTATTTTGGTAGTGCAAATGAATCTTTGTGTATGTGAGGTTCGACCTTTATTCATGCTCGACTCTTGCTGATTGTGCATGTCTTCATCATTTTGTACCGAGAAATGATATATATTACTTTATGCCACCCTCCTAGTTTCATTGAAATCAGTTTTGTCGTAGTCTTGAAATACAACTACTTCTTAATATATTATTTTTCAGTTGCATTGTCTGCTAATATGATCATTGCAATTCTTCAGGTACTCTCACCTAATTCAGGAAATTCTGCCAGCAATCGGTGATTATTTTTCTAAAGTGTGGACCAAGTTTAGCTGCATGCAGAAGGCGTGAAAGTTCAGCACTCTCATTTGTCTCTTTCGTTATGGTGATTAAAGAAAGTTGGCAGGCCTCCCGATGTAGGAGCAAACCAATGGTGGACCATCCATACTTATCTTTGAGCCCTGTTTACTAAAAATGTGTTTATAAATCCGTCCCTTATGACTTTGTGGTGATGATGCTCTGTTAGTCGACATAAATCTTTCACGTACGCAATTAGGGAACTGAATATCCATCGGTGTATGTAGCTCAGCTACTCTATGGATATTCGCACACGTTTTGTGTGCATTGTAGGTATTTATACATAACACATGGATTACATTATCTTATATAAACTCCAATAATATGTCGATTTCCCTATTGACAGTGATGTGATATTACTTGCTGATTGTACTATGCTGTTGTGCTATCAAGATGAGTGGTGAGTAGATGTCTTGCTTCAGAGGTAGAGCTTTCGTTTACCAAGTTTAGGCTTACTCCAAAATATTTTACAGATTGGTCAAGTTTGCTTTCAAGGACTCTTCAAGGGTGTATCTTATGTATTGGAGTTTTAATTATATGCTTAAAAAAAAAAACAATTCTGTACCTCATTTGGAACTAAATTATTCATCCAATCAATTTGAGGTTCGAATTATGGACAACCTAGGTCGTGACAGATATCCTAGTATTTGATGTGTGACCCAGTCCATTTTTGCCTCGCTTGCCATCTTAAAACCATGTTGTGAGCTGAACCTTGTTCGAGCCCTCTCATCATGGTGATCACATTCAGCCCTTGTTGGATCGAGAATGGGCCTAGTCCATCACGAACCACAGTTAGAAGAGTCCAACTGTTGTACTATTGATAACAACCTGGCCTATTCTACTCACGTCAGGTCCCTAAATGAGTGTGCCGCGTAACCATACCGTATTGCTGACCATCTGAGAGTGAATGTTGATTTATAAATAACTCAACATGGCCTCTCCCATTCAATGTTGATTTATAAATAACTCAACATGGCCTCTCCCATTCAATATGGAATTTGAGATGGCACATTACGTACTCAAATGTGTTGGCCACAAGAAAAAAAGACTAATGCAAAATTTTCCATTGTCCCACTTATATCTCATTCTTACACAATGTCCACACACAGTATCATCAATAGGCTTTACTGGGAAATTTTATCTCTTTTTTCGATCCCCACAACATTCTAAAGACAATGAATTTCATGGCAATTCACATGGTGAAACTCATGGTTGTCGAAAAGCTTCAAAGATGGCTCCTGTTTATCCATTTTTATCCAACGATTAAAAGTTGGCTCGTGTCCTTCAGCTTCGGTATCCTTAACGGAGATCCCGCTAACGGCCAAGAAATCGTTGCCAATGAAAATCACGACGGGGTCATTACCGCCAATTTAATTCCACGGGCTAGTACGATGAAATAAGTACATCGTACTAGCCCGTGGAATTTTAGGGTGCGTTTGTTTGCGTTTCGTTTAAAAATTGTTCGGGAAACGAGTAAATAGAAAAAGTGTTTTGTTCAGGGGAACAATTTTTGAACAAAAACGCGTTTTGTAAACTTGTTCTGGGAATAAAAAATAAACAGAAACATGTTTGGTAAATTTGGATAATTTTTTTATTTTTTTTATTTTTCTATTTTTTCTTATTTTTCCTTTTTTTCTTTTTTCTTTTTCATTTTTTTCTTTTTTTCTTCTTTTGGCCGGTCGCCGGCCAAGGCCTTGGCCGGCGACCGGCCGGCGAGGGTCGGCTCGCCTTGATCCGGCGAGGCCGAGCTCGCCCCGGCGGGCGAGGCGCGGCCTCGCCGGCCACCGCCAGCGACGCCGACTTCGCCCAGATCCGGCGAGGCCGAGGCTCGCCGGCCGCCGGGGCGAGCTCGGCCTCGCCGGATCTCGGGCAAGATCGAGCTCGCCCGGGCTGCGCGAGGTCCGCCTCGCCTTGATCCGGCGAGGCCGAGCTCGCCCGGCGGCGGGCGAGGTGCGGCTCGCCGGCCACCGCCGGGCGACGCCGAGGCTCGCCGGCCGGGCGAGCTTGGCCTCGCCGGATCCGGGCGAGATCGAGCTCGCCCAAGCCGGCGCGAGGTCGGCCTCGCCATGGCCGGGCGAGCTCGAGCTCGCCCGCCCATGGCGAAGCCGACCCTCGCCTAGCTACGGCGAGCCTCGGCCTCGCCGGGGCCGGCGAGCCTCGCCGTGGCGGGCGAGGCCGCCGGCCCTCGTCGGCCGGCCGCCGGCCATGGCCGAGGCCGCGACCGGCCAAAAGAAAAAGAACAAGAAAATAAGAGAAAAAAAAAAAAAAAGTGTTTCTCAAAAAGTGTTTGAAACAAGAAACACAAAATTTGTGTTTCTTGTTTGTTTCTTTTTTTTGTTCTTGGGAACAAAAGAACAAAAAAGGAATAGAAACGCACCCAAACGCGTTGCATTCTTTTTGTTCAAGAACAAAAAGCAGAAAAATGTTTAAAAATAGAAAAAGAAACATAAACAAACGGGCCCTTATCGTCTAATGATAGAAATCTCGGGACTTCGATTTGTACCGTAACACTATTCACGGGTGCATATACCGACAAATGTCCACTTTTCTTGAAAAAAAAAAAAATCTCTTTGTGGTAGAGTAACGTAATATTTTCTCAACTGTGAAATTTCAAATGCTATAGAGATGATTTCTATAAATTTTAAAAGTTCTCAATGATATATTAAACAGTCAATTATCAAGCATATGCGTCACAGATTACGTAGAAAGTAATCTTTTCTTAGAAGGTAATTCATCTCTTTTTGGATCATTAAAAATGGGGAGAAAATTGTCCCAAAAATCCTAAATCTATTACACTTTTATCAATTTAATCATAAATCTTTTAATTTTGCCAATTTAATCCTAAATATTTTCATATTTTGCCAATTGAGTCTATCTAATCAATTTTGGTTGGAAATTACAGATGTGGACGGTCACTACTAACATGGCAAACTTTAAATAATATTTAATGACATTTTAATAATTTTTTATTTTTTTTGAATTTTTCTGTTTTTTTTTTTTTCTGTTTTTGTTTCTCTTTTGTTTTTTACTTCTTTTTTTTTTAAGGTTTAGGAGAGAAGGCTGGTGAGGGCGGTCGATTGACCCTTACCGACAATAGATGAGGGCCGATGAGGCAAGGGTTGGCTGACCTTCTCCGGGCTTAGGCGAGGGTGTCGCGGCCCTTATTAGTGAAAATGAGAGTGTGTGAGCCATTGACCAGAATTGGCAAGGGTCGCGATGCCCTCATCATATTTAGCCAAGTGAGGGCTTCAAGCGAGGTCGCCACCTTCGCCTAGGATTGATGAGGCTTGCCAAGCCCTTGTTGGCAAGGGCTTATGCACCCTCGCTTTGCGATGAGGGCGTCAAGGCCCTTGCCCATGGTGGGCGAGGGTTGGCCAGACCCTCGCCCGTGGCCGATGAGGATCAATCGGCCACCCTCACCGCCTTCTCTCCAAAACCTTTAAAAAAAAAGTGAAAAAGAAAAGGCATAAAAATTCAAAAAAATAATAAAATATTACTAAAAATTGCCACATTGGCGTTAGCCATCCATGTTAGCAATTTCGACTGAAATTAGTTAGATATACTTAATTAGCAAATGGTTAAAATGTTTAGGACTCAACTGGTAAAATTGAAAGACTTATGATTAAATTGGTAAAAAGGCAATAGGGGCGGGAAATGGCCATTGCGGGCTATTTTTAATTGCTTAATGAGCAAAGAGACAAAATTTTGAAGTCGCTATTGTAAATTCTAATCTCTCGGCGAAGGTCCTTCGTAGGTTTAGATTCGTTATAGTTATGTATGTTTGAGATTGGGTTTATTAGGTCCATGTTATAGCTCTCTCATGATATAGAGCCACTTTATTTTCATTGTCAAAAGGGAGAGAGCCACCAAAAACTCTAAATTATATTTACTGTGCCACATTTATTCCAAATATTTTTTTGGAATATTTTTGTGACACAAAAAATCCCAATTTTATACCCATGTGATGGATTGCCCAATTCTTTCTTTTTAACACTAAAAACCCTAAACTTGTACTCCTATGACACGATTACGTTAATTTTTGAGGTAAATGTATTGTATAAATATAAGTTTTGGTGTTTTTGGTGTCACAATTTTTTTTCGATAAATATGTCACACCGATATAAATTTGGGGTGAATGTATTACATGGATACAAGTTTAGGGTAAATGTGTTACAATGAGTATAGTTTAGAGTTTTTTTTTATAGCTTTTTCCCTTAGTCGAAAATAGGATCTAGTTGTCTTACATGACCACTGATTAGGCCTGAGATTCCAAGATGTTTGGTAGAGTGCTAACGTTTTGCAACTCCTAAGCACGAAATAGCATTCAACACATTGTAGACATGGTTGATAACTGTCAAATGCCGTTGGTGACAAAAAAGTGACTGGTAACTTGCTTATCTAGTCTTGGTCATATGTGAATAACTTACCAACAAGTTTTGACAAATGATGATATTTATTTAAGCTTTCAAGATCAATAGCTACTTACCTCTAGTTCCTAACTTTGTTGGAAATTACCACCTTTAATTTGATTGATGTAAAGATACACAAAACGATTTTGGTCACATACCAATATTTATCTTGCAAGGTTTTGAAAAGTACCAACATCTTTATATAATTCCAAGCATACAACATAATTTAATTATATACCAACAATTATTATTGCGGTTACTAATGCCTAAGTTATTTGCTTTTATTAAAAATTCCCAACATTTCCTTCATAGATAACGTGCAATCTATCACAAACTTCTTTAGCTATTTCACAGGAAGAAATTCAGTTATACTCAGTATGAGATAAGGCACAGTATAAAGAGTAGATAACTTTAGCATCAAGAGTTTGTCTCTTAGTTAATTCTTCTCGTGTCATTTCACCAGCATCTACAACTTCCTTTCCTCTTTCTAAGGTTGATGTAGCTTTAGGATTAATCCATTTTTCTACCATATCCCATTCTAAGGGATCTTTCGATCTCAGGAACGCCTTCATCTTGTTTTTCCACATATTGTACCCATTCCCATCAAAGTAAGGAAGTCTGGTGTTGCTTTAGCCTTAACCAAACCTGAAGCAAAAATACTAGCCATAAATCTTTAGCTCAAAAGTAAAAACACTTCAATAAAATGAGCACACAAGCTCTGATACCAATTGAAAGGGCTAGTATGAACACCTAGAGGAGGTGAATAGGTATGAACAAAAATCTTCACAAAGTTTAGTAGAAATAATTTGTTTCTAGAAAATCACAGACGAATTCAGACTTTAGCGATTAGATAAACTTTAAACAAAATAAAGAAGTTTAAGCTTAAACAGTTAATCAAAGCTACGAATCAAAATAAAGGAGTTTAGGTAAGAGAATAAGAACACAAGGTTTATAATGGTTTGGCTTAGATCAAGCCTACGTCCATTCTCCTAAGCTGATAGCCTACTAGCTGGATTTCACTAAGAATCAAAAGAGATTTTACAACTTGATGATCTCGACTTCTCAATGAAGAGTCTCTATTGATCTCTCACAAAGTCTCACTATGAGTTTCTCTCTTTTGTACAGAACTTTGAGCTTAGTAAATGAAATAGCAAGGAATTAGGAAGCTTCAGACTTTGAAATTTTTCTTTCATGTACTTTATCGAACAACTAGAGAATCCGCCTTAAACACTCCTTCATGCCTTCACGACTGTTGGCACTTTCCAAATGAATTCTTCCAATCGCCCGTTAGACAAAATCAATCAAGGAGATCTCGAGTCATTTGAAGATTTATGATGAAAGCCCATCAATCATGTTTGTCCATATAATCAGGATCTTGGTTTCCATAAGTAGAACCTTCCAAGTTTACTTGCCTTTCAAAAGATTTGATTATCAAAATTGATTCTAATAAGGATAATCAATCATGTAGGTGCTAAATAAAGCCATAAAGACATCCATAAACCATATGAATCGAATCCTTAAAGATAATCTCACATCTGGTTAAGTCTTCATTCTTCAGTCTGGAAACTATCAGTGTGGGCAGACTTTGAACCTAAAGTCTGGCAGTCTTCAGACTCTGACACTAAAGTCTAGAAGTCTTCAAACTAGACTTTGGAAAGGTTTTGTCAACTTAAAAATAGTTAAGGAGTTTTCTCCAACAATACATCCTTATGAGTGAAGTGTACTATCGAGAAGGCTATCATGGTAAAGATATTCCAAAATCCGATATCCGCACCCAACCTTCTCTCTTGAGATGTGTTGTCCATGTGAGTATAGATCGCAACACTCTGCTATCACGTTGAGTACAAGCTTGAGAGAGCTCACGATTGTGATTGAGCGAACTCACAAGTGGTTCGCCTAGAAAGCGAGGTGATGACGCCTTTGTGTATGAGAACCGTGAGGGAGCTCTCGTGATCAAATACCCCTAAACCCGATATTTTCTCCTCATCCACCGAGGTCAAGGTTGGAGGCGAGGATCGGGTTGTGACAATCATCTTTATGAAATCCATTCCAAATTCCTTGATCTTCATTATCAAAAATTTTCTATAAATAAAATGATCTTTCGATCACATTTTCTCCAAAATTGACTTGAAATATTGATTTTGTATATCAAAATTAATTCGGTACATGTGATACTTCCGATATCAATTGTTTAAAATCCTTTATATCTTTTGATTTGACATTAGAATAGTCATGGTTTTGACAGTATTTAAAATGATTGGGATCCCGGTGAGTGCATGATATGCGAGCCCCAAACTAACTTTGGCAATTAAATACGTTCCAAATCCAAGATATTCCTTTGTCTAAAATGTTGTAAAATCTTTCAAATACTTGATTTGACATCAAGATTGCCAAGGTTTAGAACGTATTTAAAATGCCTGCGAAGTTTATGAGTGCATGATATGCAAGCTCCAAACTAGCTAGCCTTGGCAATTAAATATGTTCCATAGCCAAGACTTTCCTTTGTCCACAGGACTCATTTCCCTTCCTCGACATTTCAAACACATTTGAACCTTTTGAGGGATCACATGAACCACACACATGCATGAAACCACTCAATTTGTTAGAAATGCCTATGATTGTGATTGGTGCCTATCCATTGTATAAGTGATCTGCTGTTGGCTCACTAAAATTGTTTGATTGTTTGGAAACAAGGTCCGAGGGCCTACCTGCATGTTTATCTTTTGCTAATGCATGTGGATGTTAGATGTATGTTTACGTGCAATGCTTGATCCCATTGGTAAATCTTGGGATTCAATAAGAATGTGTCCTAGAGACTTATAAGTGTTAGTGGTCATGCTAGAACACAAATGGTCACTAATGGCTATAAGTCATAAAAAAAAAAAATGATCTGGGTAGGTGTTTAGAGGGACCGATGCATGAATTGCAAAGGCCAACCTCGAGGCCATGTTTGTTCATTCATGTACATGATTCCCTTATTTCATTTGATTAATAGTTTCTCGTGTTTTTTTGTCTATTTTGTCGTGAACGATTGTTTCTTTCCATTTTATGTACGTAGCTCTAGGTCTCAGGCTATAATTAGATTAGGTCCTTGGAGGTGGAGAATCATCAAGACATGAAGACGATGGAAAGTCGATGTCCATTCAAATCATATTATTATACCCATTTTTTCCAATATATGTTTTAGGTTTCTTCATTTGTATAAACACCTGACAGGATGCAAGTTTTATTTCTTGCACTTTATTTTTGCTCGTTGTTTAGGCTTGCATGTTAAATTTACTGCTTTCCTCATTGCTTACTTGGTTGTTTACTCACCGTCTCATCTTTAAATTCAATTGTGTGCTTCATTTTCTATTTCATAGATATAAAATTGCATGACAATGACAATCCACACAAGACCAGTTAGTTTAGGTTCATCAATCCAAAAAAGTATAAAGAAATGCATTGATACCTTAGGTAACATGACATGTTGTTAGGTACCAAAAGAGCGCTAATAGAAATATTAGTGTAACCCAAGTCCCCAAACCTAGCTATTTAGTTGCGTAGAAATCAAGGAACAACTCCGACCCTTAATTGGGTTTTTTAGCCAACTCCTAAAAACAAGACTAGTAGTGACTCCCGTCTTTATTAGGTTGTCTAAACAATTAGATCGAATGTAAAATATAACCGTCATGAGGGGTATGGACCTCAATAAGGTTCACCGCAGTACCCGTTGTGGAAAGTTCCTAATGGATGAAGTGATACCATCCATGGAGAGTGAGTACTAATGGGAGGACTACTGTGGTAAAGATATCTTGAAATTCGATATCCACGCCCGACCCCCTCTTCCAAGGTGTGCACCCGTGTGGTGCGAATCACGACACATTTCGCTGTCATGTGAGATACAATCTTAAGAGAGCTCATGACCATGTGCCAGTGAACTCACAAATGGTTCGTCCTGAAAGACGAGGTGATGACGTCTTTATGGGTGCGAACCATAAGGGAACTTTAATAGTCAAGTACCCCAAACCCGACCTTTTCCCCTTCCATCCATTAGGGGCCGACGAGGTTGGGTCATGGCACACTCAGGCATTAGAATCTAGAAAAAAACACTCTCAAATCCTCTTGACATTCCATCCAACTCATACCATCCTCTAGAGGATACAGGTACCGAACATCTTAAATCTCTAGAAATTGAAAGAATCATCAAGGAATACTAGAGGCAAAAGGATGAAGAAGACTCGGATGATTTAGACAACAACTCTGCAGAGCCTATTCATAGGCATAATAAGTAAAGGAATTGAAGGTTCTGCCAAGAACTTGTTCAAGACAAAACAAAATGGGCAGAGGATTTATGTGAAGGAGCTAAAAAGTTTGACTCAAAGTGCTATAGTGTACTATTCACACACTGTTTAATATTGCAGCATAATGTTCACGCATTGTTTAGTATTGTATCATACTCTTCACGCATTGTTTGGTACTGTAGCATGTGTTGTTTGTTACTATTCATATTACTATAGCACTTAAGCAGAAGCGAAAAAAGTGAGATAATGAGAAAAGTCAGATTGTTAGTAGAAAACTCAATAGATGCAAATAATTGGCCTTTATTGGCCAAACGGAGTCTATAAAATTCTAGTGTGTTGTTTCATGCCTATATAAGGTGGTATATGTAAATGTTAAAGGGTAGAACGCACCCTCCTTAGAAATAATATTGTGTGGTTTGCTATAAAACCCTAAAAAAACTCTTCCCTCTTCCTTTCTGCCTAGTATGATTCTTCAAAACTAGAAATATTCTTATCAATCCAGTAGTATGCTCTACACTTGCCACAAATATGGAACCTTTGTATTAAAATTCTAGTACTCTAAAATTTTCTATGATATGAGTTAAAGAATGAAAAGGAATTTGGTGGCTAATAACAGTTTCTATTCCGAGGTCGAGGAAGGGTCGTACATGTGGGATAGCGTACTTACCACAACTTTTATTTTTGTTTCCCTTGCTTATATCCTAGGCAAATTCTATTTTCATTTTCCCGGCTCGTATCATAGGCAAAGTTTCAAATGTTATCTTTGCGGAGAATTTTCTTTTTCATTCAAGGAACTATTAGTTTCTAAGAGAAGTCACTTTTTATGTCTTGAACTACAGAGATAATACCATTCTAGTGTTTTAAAAAAGTAGTCCTCTTATTTGTACATTAACAAATATTGCATATTCCATGTAGTCTAGACATGTATCCAAAATCATGTTTATGATTATATAAATATGTATTAAAATCAACGTCACAATAATCTCAAAATTTTCTAATAGTGCACAGCAATATTCGATTAAATAAGATTAGCATCCAAAAGTACATTTGCAATTGTAGTTCCAAACAAATATAAAAGATCGACTTGGAATTGTGTGTTGGATATGCTAATTTTGAATATCAATCAAAGGCAAGTAATAAAAAGTAGCCGACTCGCTTTAAGAGTAATAATTGACAATGCAAATGATAATAATAATTTTTATCATAAAACATGCTTGACTTACATAGAAATCAACCATTAACTGACCTGTTTTTCCACGTGCCAATAGATGAATATAGCTGCCAAAGTCTCCGGTACGTGTTTTGTCATAATCAGAATTTTTTTACAATGTTCAATCAAGCTCGTCATATTTTTTTTTCCAAACTGGGTCCTTTAAGTGTAAGTTTTTTTTTAACTTGTATTTGGCCGTTTATTTGAAAATTTGACGAAAATGCTCAAAGCATGGCATTAATTTGCTGTTTATTGCCATTCTAGCATCACATGTGGTGTTAGACATGTCGTCAAAAGCATTAAACAATAGGGAATAATAAATATTTTTGAAAAATTTAGAAAACGGGAGAGTCGCCCAAGCACAATGAGGGTCTTGCATCTCTCGTCAGTCTTCAACGAATGCAACATGGTCTAATGTTTCAAAACGATATCGTTTTTTTGTTTTTCTTTCCATGTTAGAGTGCAAAGCAATGTCGTCTTCGGCTTATCTAACCATGTCAATAGGCAAAACGACATGGTTTTGCACTTGTCTCGCCGAAAAAATGTCATGTTAGCATTTTGATTGAATTTTCTCATCATTCGTACTCAATTGATCCATTTTGCTCCGATTTTAGCACTTAAGCATATATTTCTGAACTTTTAGCACTCAATTATTCCCATGTGCCAAGTTTTGACACTCGAGGTATCCGCATCTGTCGTGACCTACCCCTTGGGGGGAGAGAACAAGTTTAGGGGTATTGCCTAAAAGGAGGGCCTAGGGCCCAATATTAGGCGCAGGCTCTCCCAGGCCCACACCTCGCGTGACATTGAGATATTTTAAGAATTTTGCAAAAAGGAGTCGCCACTAGCCTATTGGGGTCGGCTAGAAACCAAGTGAGATATGGGAGTGTACCTCACTTCCTACGCAACCAGAGAATCTAGGGTCGATGACTTGATTATACTAATTAACTAATTAGTGCCCTTTCGGTACCTAATCTTGTTCATTTTAAAAGAAAAGATTTATGTCAGGCAATTTGGATTGATTTTATACATATCCACTGACATGTGAGGTGATCATACGAGTGTGCAATCATTAAAATAATATTTATAGCTACCAAGATCCTAATTGCAACAAAATTAACACATGCAACTAAACAATTGCAAACATAGTTAAACATGTAAATTAAACATACAATAAATCAATATACAAACAAATAAAGGCCTAATTACACTAAAAGGCAATACACAACAATTCCTAACCAAATCCTACATTTAAAAAAAAAAAAAAATTTAAAAATAATATTTTTTTTAGAATTTTATTTTTTTTTTGGGCAAACCGAGTCGGGTCCGATCTAACCGGACTTGGGTTTGACCCAGTTGGGCAGGTAGATCAAACTCGCTAAGTCCAGCTTAGGTTTTACAAAAGGGCTCCCCACAGGCCCACGACCCATACCGTCTCTAGGCTGTCGGCCTTGAAGGTGAGAGGGGGGCTGAGCGGGCTAGATCTGGCCCTGCTCGACCTAACTCCTTTGGTACGCGACTTCTTAGTTGCAACCAAAGGAGGCAACGCCGTGCCTGGGCGGTCCTTCGCCCTGAGCACGATGGCTTCGCCTTAGATAGAGGGAAGGACGACGTCCATCCTCTAGCCAGACGACGACGTCCCTTTCGACGGCCTATTTGTCGCACTGGAACTCTAACTAACGAAAACAGAAAACAACTCTTTTGGGCATTTTAGCAAGCATGTGGAGTGCATTGACGAGACTAAGAGCCTTCGGCTCAGCTGAAGCACGAGCGCAGACCTAAAGACCTAAGGAGACCTACCGGAGTTCAACAAAAGCAACAGGAATGGATAGAGGAGCTAGAGCTTGCTCGAATAGGTTGGAGGAGCTCCGGTCGGCTTGATACGCCACTGCGCACATCAAATGTTCGACAAAATGTTTACCTGAATTCCAGCGAGGTTGAAGGCGATCAGCAGCAATCGGCTGCTTAAAAGGGGAGTCTTCGCTTCCTCTGCTTCCTTCTTCGGTCTCCTCTCCTTCTATTTTCTCTCCCTTGCAATGCTCTCTTGCTCCCTTCCTATTCTCGTTTTTCTCTCCTCCTTTGTTCTCCCCCTTTTTTCTCTGCTTTGTCTTCTCTTTTCTCTTTTCCCGCTCCTTTGGCTCCCTCACGTGGCCTCAGCTGACCAACTAGCGGCCTCTGCCAACTGGCTCTGACCCAAGGATCACGCCGCTCGCCTGCCCCCGCGAGATGATGTTGTCCCCTGCTGCCCTAGCAACCTTGCTTTCGAACCGCGGAGTTCCCGTGTAGACGACGGCTAAAGGAAAAGACAGAGGCACGAGCTGGGCCAAAGGGAAGAAGGGGGCTGTGCCGCGCGAAGGGAGAAGAAAAAAGAAAAAGAAAGGAGGGGGGCTAGGGCCAAGCCTAGGCCCATGCATGGGAAAGAAGAGGAAGAGGGGCGGGCCGAGCCAAGGCCGAATCCGGCCCGACCCAATCCCCATGGCTTTGCTTCTTCTTTTTTAAATCAATTTTTTCAATTTTTTTATGTGCTTGAAAATATATATTATGTGTCAATAGTTACCCATCTTTGAATGTAGCCTCGAAGAGGTTGAATTAAAGACATAAGACACCTAAATTATTCCAGCGGTAAAGAGACCTAGGTGCATAAGCATACATTAGATCAATGGAGAGAACTCAAAGCTATGGAAGCACATCTTGTCAATAAGAGGAAGAAAGACCCCGAGCTACAGAAGCACGCCGTGTCACAAGAAAAAAGTGAAAAAGACTCCAGGCTACAAAAACTCGCCGTGTCACAAGAAGAATGAGGACTCCGGGCTACAGAAGCTCGCCTTCTAAGAAGAAGGAGGACTCCAAGCTATAGAAGATCGCCATGTCATAAGAAGGAGAAGGAGGAGGACTCCGGGGTACAGAAGCTCACCATGTCATAAGAAGGAGAAGGAGGAGGACTTCGGGCTCTGTGCTTGCCATGTCATAAGAAGAGGAAGGAGGACTCCACGCTACAGAAGCTTGCCATGTCATAAGAAGAGGGAGGAGGACTCCGAGCTACAGAAGCTTGCCATGTCATAAGAAGAGGGAGGAGGACTCTGGGTTACAAAAGCTCGCCGTGTCACAAGAAGAATGAGAAGGACTCTGGGCTACAGAAGCTCACTGTGTCATAAGAAGGAAAGGGAGGAGGACTCCGGGCTACAGAAGCTTTTGGTGTCATAAGAAAAGAGAGGAGGACTTGGGGCTATAGAAACTCATTATGTCACAAGAAGAATGAGAAGGACTCCGGACTATAAAAGTTCGACATGTCATAAGAAGAAGGAGGAGGATTCCAGGCTATAGAAGCTCGCCATGTCATAAGAAGGAGAATGAGGAGGACTTCGAGCTACAGAAGCTCGCGGTGTCATAAGGAGAGTGAGAGGGACTCCAGACTATAGAAGCTCGTCGTGTCATAAAAAGAAAGAGAGGAACTCTGGGCTACAGAAGCTCGCCGTGTCATAAGAAGAAAAAGAGGGATGAAGGCTCACCGTTTAACAACGGGTTTCGACCGGGCTAAAAATACATGGTTTGAGGAAAACCCATGAACTTTTGTAGATGACATGATTTAAGGTTGACCATTAACCTTTGGAGATGACATGGTTTAAAGCTGACCATGAACCTTTACTGTCTTTAGGGAAGCATCCACTAATCCCTTGAAAACTGCATGACATCACTAAGGAATTCTATTAAACTCAACTTGAGCAAATGTCATTAAGAACGGCATCAAGAGATGTATTGGCAACATTACAGTATTAACTAAACAAGCTAATCAAGCTAAGTCCGAATACTTTAGAAGAAACATTCGATGTCAATCAGTATCATGTGGCACAAAATCGTCATCTTGTTCGGGGATGTATCATAAATCATCAAATTCTCTAGGAGTCAAGTTCTTATCGAAACAGCTACGACTCATGAAAAAGGCTCATTAAGCATGCCAAACTTAAGCTTCCTAGTCGAAAGGGTTTCTCACACACTCTCAATGAAATAACTACTTCATCCCATCCATCCGTGTGGGGAGTAACTAATTGCTAAGGGTATCTCACATAACCCATGTGAAAGGCTTTCAGAAACATTCACAATGAGCATAATTTGATCGATCAAAAAGGTCTTTTGAAAGAACTGTGTTGTCATTTATCGCATTAAAAATTAGGGGTTAATTTCATCCCTAAAAAAATAGTTAATTGCATAGCATATAATTTCATGTGCATTTATTTCTAATTTGCATTTACATTGAGCCGGTAACAAATGGGTTCGAACTGATGGTTCGAAAACTTTAATTTGATGAGTCAGGCTAAACCCACGAAAAGAGCAAATCGACCCAAGCCCGTATCCTTGGGGAGATTTTACGGATTATCTTTGTGAGATTTCAATTCAAAAGTAAATATTGCATTTGGAAAAAGTAAATATTGCGTTTAGAAAAGAAATCTTCATGGATATGGTTTTGGAAAATTAAAAGACCTAATCCCTAGCCTATAAATAGATTAATTCGCGTAGGGTTTTAGGGGCCACGTATACTGAATACATGGCCAAAGACTAGAGATAGGAGAAATCGTGGGTGGGCTTCACATATCACTTTAGAGAATACACGAAGGAAAGAGAAATCGTGATAGGGTTCGGCCACAATATTGAGAGAATCGGCCGAGTAGTTGAGGAGAGTAAAGATTGTAGGGGCACACATTAAGGCACAACCATTACAGAGAAGATGGAAAGAAAAAATCGTGAGTGGAAGGGGGCTTGACTCACAGCCAATGGAGAGGCAGCAATAAGAAAGAAGAAGAAGGGCCTTTCGCAGCCATCTCCCACGAAGCAGAGAGCCACCTCCGCGCATCCTTGGCCCGAGCAGTCCTTGCACACGCCACCGTCGAGATTTACCAGTTTCAGTTCAGATCTTCAACCTCGCCTGCAGTCCTCTGACGACCTCTTGACTTTGCATCTCCCATCGCAACCGTGGCCGTTGCCTCTCTCCATCTCGCTGCAAGTGGAGCTTGGATGTTCTGAAGTTCACAATAGTTGTGGGTAAAGGAATCTGTAGGCCCCGCGACGCCCACTTGCCGTCCCAAAGTCGCGACCAGCCCGAGCGCCATCCGAGTCACTGTTGTTCGTGATCCACCGCCCAAGCCAACGACAATCGAGCTTACCGCTTGATCATCGTAGCAACCCGCACCGTGATGGGCTGCTATATGCCGATCCGAGTCGGGCTCCCGCCGCGAGTCCTGCCTATCATGACCAGCTGCTCCAGTGCCGTCCCTGCATCGAGCTGATCTGTGTTGCTGTCTCGACGCCGTCCCTGCTGAGCCGTTGGCCTATGATTGCTGATTTGCGTTGACAACGAAGCCAGCTGCTGTTAACACCCTTGTCGAACGGCCAGCCGAGTTGCACTTGGCTCACCCCTGTCGCCACGAGCAACAACGTGATTCTTCGGCCATCCTTTCGAATACTTTCTCGTGCAGGGTAAGCATAACAGAGGTGCACGTGGAACAGCACCTGGTGGCATACGTTGTTCGTGGTTGAGGCCAAATAAAAGAAGTTCTTGACTATTGACTTTAGCTTGCAGGAAAGGATATTGGGCTTTTGTTTTTGTTTTTTAAAAAGTTACGTCCTGTTCCTTGGTAAGCTTCAGCTTTGTGGGCTCGCTCATACCGCAAACCATCGTCATAGCCGTGCTACCACGAATCACCATTCACGAGCCGACAAGTTCAAATTGGGACGCAATATCCATACAATATTCAAATTGGGTAAGATTTCTTATTCGAAATAATTTGAATATTTTATTTCCTACTTATTGCATATTGACATCTAATCAGATCTCCTCAAGTAATACGCACAATTTCCAATAGGATTTGTTTCATAATCCGCATACCGCACACCAATTTTTTTATTTAAATCGTAAGGCTTTAAATGGAATAATTAATCAAACGGGAATAAAATTGATATTTTGAGCTTTAAGGCTTAAGATCAATTTATCGATTTTATTAGCGAGAAAATCAAGTTTGATTTAGATATTATTCCTTCATCTGAATGATATATGGTATCTTTTATGATTCTAAATGGCTTGGTGTTTGTCTGGTGTTGATTGCTTTATTTATCCTGAAATACGTTTGAGTTAGATTATGTTCATACTAGAATATCGCATGATATAGGGTAATTCGCATATTTAGACTAAGTATTTTATTTATTCTGAATTTTTGAAATAAAAAATACCAAAAACATAAATTTAGGATGCTAGTTTTTTTAAAAAAACTTAGGTTGCATGTTTAATTATTTGACAATTTTTAATTTCGAATTTAATTAAAAAACACAAAAATCATCATGCATATGTCATGTAGAATTAGGACATTCTTTGTACGTCATTGCATATTATGATAAAATTGCATGTTTAATTTTAAGTTTAGATAGATTCTTTTTAGATAAATTGCATCTTTGATTAGAAATTACCAAGTTAAGATAATTATCCTAGTTTAAATTAGGATTTGGCCTAACCCAATTCTTAATATAAGTTGGATAGAATCTTAATTTAGCTAGATAATTTTTGCATTTTCCTTAATTACGAATTTCATGGAAAATACCAAAAAATTTCTCTTTAGAATAAATCAATTTCATTCTTTAGGATAGATCTGCATGCTCATTAACAAAATACAAAAAATTACTTTGCTCATGGCATGTATTTTAGGTCATGTCGCCATGTCATATCATTTCATGTTAAATTAGTAGCATGCATTACATAAAGCATGATTTTCATTAATAAGTGAAAACAAAAAAAAAAATTGAGTGATTGCATATTAATTAGAAATCATATCTAGGATTGTTGATGTGAATTTTGATCTAACAACGCAGATGCTTTCGTTGCTACAAGGTAAGTCTCGTAATTTATTTCGTTGCCTTTTGGGTGTTAAATTGGTGGTTTGCGCATCCGTATGATCACCTTACATGTTAGGGAAATAGATTTAAAATCAATCCAAGTTACCTGCAAAAATATTTTTGAAAATAAAAAGAAATGGTACCAAAAGGGCATTAGAGAAATCTAGTGTAACCAAGTCCCCATACCCAAAGTCTCTAGTTCGTAAAAGTAAAATAATTTTCACATTATTTTACTTAAGTGTCTAATCGACCTACCATAAACTAATTAGTGGCGACTCCTAGATAAAATCCATTTGCATGTTAAAAAATTTGAATCTAAGTCGCGAATTGGTATGGGCTTAGGAGAGCCCGAGCTAAGTTAGAATTAATAGTCCATTAACAAACTTTATGTGGTGCACCCGAAATTTTGGCCGCAACAAACCGCAATATAGATTTGGTCATGGGCTTACACAAAGGGGATTATTGTTTTGAGGCCAATGAAGGAACATTTGTCACTATCTTCATTGGGTTTACAAGTCGAGAACTTAAAAGATAAGTCAATATAGAATTACTTCCACTCCTTCAAGTAATAACTTCTTTGTGGCATTCTCATTTTCGCTCAAACCATCCCAATCGGAAGAAACTTCAGAAGAATGTTGTAATGTAGGCTCGAGAGAGGCTCGAAAGGCTTAAAATTTTCAATAGGGTTTTTAAGAGTCAGTGATCATCATGACATCGTGACCAGGTCACTCGACCTTTAGCTTTTGAAACACAATACATCTCGAAAGTCCCTTGACCAATCATTTCTGCATGGGAGCTTTGCTCATCCCTCTAGTTTCCTTTGCTCTCGCGATGATTTTTTTTACGCAAGCACTTGGACTTTGATAATTTTTTTTTCACATAAGATGCAACATTTTGGTTTTTTTTCTTGACAAGCATTGGTCTTGCTTTTACCAAACACATTGCTTTTTCATACCCCCTAATTTTGTCAAACTTTGTATTCTTTGAATTTTTGGAGCTCTTATGACTTTCGAGATGCTTTTCACGTTTTCTCGTAAATGTCAATTGAATTTGGTCAGTCTTTATGCCTTACCCCAGTGAAGGGAGATGATCACCACTCGGGACTCAAAAATGAACAATGAGGCCCAAATTGATTAAGGCAATGGGTATCGGTGTTTGGGTAGATAAGGAAATGCTATTCTTCACCTTGGGATGAGTCAAGCTCTAATTAGAATTCCTCTTAAGCTATCACTAGAAGATTGATGCAAGTAAAAGTAATAAGATCTTTCTCAATCCTTCGCTCTACAACACAATCGTAACCTTCTATGCTTCCCCAATTGTAAGGTCATTCTCGATAGGGGTACTTTGAAGGATCATCTTTATTCAGCCCAAAGGGATGGCAAAAGATTAATGCAATGCTTGGGATTGATGAAGGAAACGCATTTATCATTTCAATCTTTGTGCTCAATGCGAATAAATCATTCATCCTAAAAGAATGTCGTTTTTCACTCAACTCTCAAAAGTGTTTGAAGGATGCATTTAAAAATGGCTTACCTTTCTTCATCCTAAACACTTCTTGTTTGGCACGATTAATGTTTCACCGTTTTGCCCGAATAAAAACATTTTTGCGATCCCCTTTGTCGAGGGCCATTGACATGAAGCATGCATAGTGACATCGGAAATAGGTCATGTGAATGATGCCATGCAGTTGTATTTTTTTGTTTTTTTGTTTTTTTGTTTTTTTTTGTTCTTGTTTTTCTATCTCGGTTTTACCTCTCATTTAAGAAAAAGATATATTCAACCGTTCGTGCGAAGACTTGATGGGTCCTTCAATCAACTCTTTCCTCTGTCATTTCCTCATCAAACAATAGGGTGCCTAAAACACAAGTAAATATGCGTATATGTAACATGTGCATGATATCTACGATGTTATGCATGATGCTATGCAACTCGGGTTGTGCATGAAGTGGCTCCGCGGCCTTGATTTCATTCATGGAAAATATTTCTTGACTACCTCAATGTTTACTCATGTCAATCCCATTCACACTCGATCCCATTCTAATCATCATTAGTGTCATCGGAACTTGAGAGACTTTCTTCATGCACATCCAGGTCACATGAGTCCTTATCATGATTATGCATAATGAAATACCTGGGATGCGATGAGATAATTTAGAGCATGTGAACAATAAAGATCATGCATGGCGTTTCAAAGATTTTTTTTTTGATGTATTTTTTTGTAAAAAGTTTCAAGAACTCATCCTCATGTCATCGGATCTCCTCGTTCTTGCAAAACGGTTAAACTTGGGAGTATGTGGAGACCCAGGCCTTAGCGACCATCATAAGACTAGTTTGATATGCTTCCACATGTCCTTAATAAAACATGTGTTTATTTTATTGAATGAAGAAAGATAAAGCTGTATTTTAACACACACCACCCTCAACCAACGACTCAAGATCGAGGTTGACCATCATTCACGCTACAAATGACATAAACGAGAAAGAAATAACAACAAGATCTCACGCAGCGGATTGGACATAAGACAAAAGACTAAGCTGAATGAGAATCGTCCTACTCTGGAAGGATAGCTACGACTTCGGAGAACTTGGCTTCCTCGCACGTCAGGATGGTGCATATGACGTCCTCCTCGAAAATTGAGTTCACTTCCTCTGCATGATTTGGTAAAGGGTTCTGTCGCACATTAGGTTGAGCTTTCCTAAAAGTTAAGATGCCCTTATCTAGTAGTTGTTGAATTTTGTATCTTAGCACGTTGCAATTATCTACATCATACCCCATTTCTCCCATGTGATATTCGCAAGTTTTGGTCACATCGAACCCGGTGAACCTCGGGGGATTGTTTCTAGGTATCTCCTTCGCGACCATCCTTTTTTCGAGAAGCATGGGCAACAGCTTTGACAGCGGGCATGGTAGTGGGGAAAATTCCTTTCGTATGGGTCTCTTGCCATTGTCATATGCTCGTGACGAGTTCCCTTGAACCACCATAAGCTTGTGCGCGAGTGTTGCGGGCGGCCGAGGGAGAAGTAGCTCTTGCACAAGCACTACTTCAACTGCGGCTTCCTTATCTTTTCTTGCCAGGAATTTCTTCGTGCCTCCGGTAGAAATCCTTCCCTCAACAATTGCTCATTCGACTCCTTCACCTACCTTAACCAATTGTGAAAACGTCTGGCAACCCAAGAACACTAACTCTTGGAAGTATTCATGGGGCAATGTCTTGAGGAATAGTTGCTTCATCTCCCTCTCATTCAAGGTCGGCTTCACTTGTGAGGCCATAGTCATAGTCCTCTACCTTTGCGCGAAGGCCTTAAATGACTCATTCATCTTCCTTCGTGGGGGCAAGCTTGGTATTAAACCGGTATTGCTACAATAACTCATTAGGTAAATCTTCCCAACTGGTAAATTCTTCAATGTCCAGTGCGATGAACCACATTAGGGCAATACCTTCCAAGCTATTCTGGAATGTGTGTATGAGGAAAAGCACGTTGTCAACATAGCAAGCCATTTTCCTCAAGTAATACCTAAGGTGGGTCTTGGGGCATCTCATTCCATCATACTTTCTTGTGAACTCAGGCTCTTGGAAAGTCTCATGGAAGTTCGTCTTGGTATATGGAGACAACCTATCAGCTCCTTTCAGCTCGTAACCTTGCAAGGCACACAGTTGCTCCTCTATCTTTGCCAAGCGTTTTTCACTCTCTTCACTTAGGCGGGATGTTGGGTCTTCCTTCGGAGGAGGATCCAAATTGACGATGATTGGCGTGACAGAAGGAGCCTCTCCAACAATTTTTTTCCCAGGGAGATCAACGACATGCGTGCCTCCCGTCGACGGGAGAGCGTGTCCCGATGATATAGGAGTGGATGTCGTAGTGACAGCTACAGCGGGGGCCTCCTTAAGCTTCCGGCTTATTTTAAGTATCATTGCAATGAGTTGGGCCAGCTGGTCTTCCATCTTGGCCATGTGCATGTTGGTGTCCTCGTTCTCCATTTTGACTTTCGTGCACGTGCGAAACGAGAATCTTCGCTTGGCCATGTCGATGATCAGCAGAAGACAATCGATTGGCTAGTACCTGGTGCAAGGGTAGATAAGCATATATAAGCACAAGTAATAATCAAGCGGTTGGCCCACGACAAAGATCTAACCGCTCCAATTTGTTCGTTTTATTAAAAGCAAGGTTGTTACATAATGCAAGAGATAACATGAGAGAGAAACCCTAAACAGATAAACTATTTTGAAGATGGAAAGACACTCTCAACTCCCAACATTAAGACTCGAGACAAATTCCTTAACATTGTAACGCATTTGAGTATGGTCCTGCTACAAATCGCACTTAACTCAATCTAACTAATGAGGACAGTTTCCACTCGTGGAAGCTCCACTAATTCAGGTTAACTTCAAACCACGCTCCTTGGCCTCCTCAAGCTCCCTTTTGAGGCGCTTGATCTCGGCGCGGTGGGTGATCTTTAATGGCACTTCATGAATCTTAGGGCGTAGGCTCTTTGAGATCTTGTGCCTAAGGATGTACTCCTTCGAGGCATAGTATGTCTTATCTTGTCCCTCCAACTCTTCTTCAAGCCATATCAACTTCCGAGGGTGGCACATATCCCACATCAACTTGACCAACGCAACGGAGTCTTCGTGATCTTGGCATCCGTCAGGGAAGTCTATCTTGAGCGAGTCCTCCTAAATCATCAATGAAAGTTGTTGAACCTCTTAAAACTGACAAGTGACTCGAGTCGGGTAATATTCGTGACTCTACTGATTCCCAACAAAGGAATAGGACTAGTAAGCCCACACACGAACTACGCTTCTTGAACTCGGAGCCATTTGGCATGCAATTGGAAATCCTCAAGTCTAGGGTTGGTCATGAAAACTAACCACTCTGAATAATGATAATCAGGGGCAAACATTTTTTAGAGTGCTAGTATGAACACCTAGAGGGGGTGAATAGGTGTATAAAATAAACCTTGGCAAATATATGCGGAATAAAATAAATTTCGAGTTAAATAAAAGAGTTAAGGAAGAGAATAAGAACACAAGATTTATAGTGGTTCAGCTTAATCCAAGCATACGTCCACTCTCCCACGCTAATAGCCTTCTTGGCTGGATTCCACTATGCAATCAACAAGAGATTACAACTTTGAGTGTAAACACTTAGTAATAGATCACACTATCTCACTAAGTCACTCTTTTGGTATTTCTCTCACGATCACAAACGTTTAAGCTCTCCAAAGACAAGTGTATGAACAAAGATCGCTCGGACTTTGGAATTATAAATTCTACGCTCTATCTCTTACTTGCTCATCGGTCCATGATCTCCTTAAATACTCCTCCACTTCCAAACTACCCGTTAGACGGTATCTGAAGAATCGTTTTCCAATATACCCATTGGACAGCTACGTATCTAGAAGATTTGGTAGCCGTTGAGTGACAAAGATAGAATCCCAAATTGATTCCGATCGCCCATACAAACGAAATCTTGGTTTCCATAAGTAAAGCTTCTTTGTATAGAAAGTTATTGTCTTCAAGATCCGATCGTCAATCAAATAGATTGAGTCCATCAAATCAATTTTGATGTGGAATCCAAACCAGATCACTAGCCGTTATATGATTGGGCTTGAGTTACATTCTGTCGAATCTGGATGTAAAGTCTAAGAGCAATAGACTTTACAATTTGAGTCTGAGTGCAATAGACTTTACAATTTGGGTCTGAACATATCTGCTTCTGAACAGATTTAGCTTTAAGGTCTGTACCCAGTTCAGCTTCATAATAGAGTCTATCTTCTGGTTTAGCTTCAGATAGAGTAAATGCCTTTACAGTTCAAAGATTCACGTTCAGTCTGGAATTAGCCAGAGTTGACAGACTTCTGATGTAGAACAGACTTTGACACTAAAGTCTGACAGTCTTCAGACTTTGACACAAAAGTCTGGAAATCTTCATAATATACTTTGGACATATGTTACGTTCGGTTTTCGCCGTCTTCGACTTTGACAATATCTTTTACATGTTCTATTATCCGCATGGTCTATTACTTAACCATTAAACATGTTAGTAGCCTTTGATTTATTTTGTCATCTTCAAAACATCATAAGGGATTTCCCTAACAATTTTCCTATCTCTAAACTTCAAGATAGGTAGCTAGAGTCAGAAATGTCGCTTACGGTCATCAAGCCATCGAACTCCTTAATGTGGGAGAAGAACCAAATTTGTAAGAGTGCAGGAGGAGCATGGAAAGCTTTGTCTTTATTTTCTTTAAAAAGAGTAAGGGAAATAAAAGTTTCAATCAAGATAACATTAACAAAGCCTTTTCCCATACATGTTTCATGAATTACCCATGCTACGAAAGGGCTAATAGCATTCCTACAATGCGGGAATATCACAAACCCGAAGAAAGCTAGTAGGAAGATCCTATTCTTTTGGAAAGATTAGGCATTTTGAAAAAGCTCATTTAGAAATGAAAACTGGCAGGTTTTGCAATTGGCTTTCAAAACTTTTCTCATGTCCTCTCATTTAACTTTAAGGAACTCAGATAAGGTCGACCCATGCTTAGTTCCTACAGGTGAGCTAACCAACTCCGACACTAAGGGCTTTCCAATGGCAACATTGTATTCCTTCAAGGTTGGAGTGAGTTCGTGATCACCAAATATGAACGTGCAAGTTGCGAGGCACCAAACATGCGCTAACGCTCGCACGACACCATAATGAGTCTCTATCTCCAATAGGGGGAGTAATCATCCGACATAAGATTGCACCCGGTCACGGCCAGTCAGATCCAGTTTATCCCACCACGTGCGGAGCTCGGCTTTCGAGACAAAAATGATGCGAAGCTTGGGTACCCCCATCGTATGCCAACCAAAGTTACGACAAACCTAATTTGTCATGGACCAACAAAAAAGAAAGCGAATAAATAAATTGCACGGGAAAGAATTCAAGAAACTTACCCTATTCATTGGGTAGCAATGCTAATGACATAGGCATGTGCATGGGCGGTGGTTCGATTTCTACTCTAAATGACTCAAAATGGAGTCATAGGATCACCGGACTGAACCAACAAGATTGCAGCTAGGTCGTGTTACCCATGACTCCGGCTTTGTCAAAGAACCAATCACAAACCAGGGTGGGGACCTTTGACATCAAGAAGGAAATTTCAGGGTTGAGATGGGCGACTCATACTACATGATTGTAGTCGGAGTAGTATCCACCTCAACACCATCCTAGGTGATCCTATGCAGCCTAGGTCCGGCGGCAGGTAATGTGTGCCATGGTGTAGTGCAATGTAGGGAGCACAGGCATGAAACAATTAATAAGCAAACAACACTTTATACATAAATAAACTATTCATTCCTACACCTTTCTACAAAACAAGGGTTAACAATCATTTCCCGTTATACCTCCCAACCGCAAAACATTTAACACTCATGTTAGGGACATACTTAATATCCTCGCTGCCAAACAAAAATACTTTTTTTTTTAATAAGATCAATTTCGGCCTAAGTCCTCTAAGGTTTAAAACCATTCCCTAGTGGAGTCACCAAGCTGTCGTAACCTATCCCTCGAGGGGAGGGAACGGGTTTAAGGGTATTGCCTAAAAGGAGGGCCTAAGGCCTAGGATTAGGCATGGGCTCTTCCAGGCTCATACCTCACGTGACATTAAGATATTTTAAGAATTTTGCAAAAAGAAGTCGCTACTAACCTATTGGGGACAGCTAGAAACCAAGTGAGGTATGAGATTATACCTCACTTCCTATGCAACTAGAGAATCTAGAGTCGGGGACTTGATTACACTAATTGATCGATTAGTGCCATTTCGATACCTAATATTGTTCATTTTAAAAGAAAAGATTTTTGTCAAGCAGTTTGGATTGATTTTATATCTATCCAATGGCATGTGAGATGATCATGCAGGTGCACAATCATTAAAATAATATTTATAGCTATCAATATCTTAATTGCAACAAAATTAACACATGCAACTAAACAATTGCAAACATAGTTAAACATGTAAATTAAACATGCAATATAATCAATATATGAGCAATAAATGCTTAATTACACCGAAAGAAAATACACCGAAATTTCTAATCAAACCCTACATTTTTAGATTTTCAAAAAAACTTAATAATATATATTTTTTTTGGATTTTTTTTTTTGGTGAACCAGGTCGAGTCCTATCTGACCTGGTCGAGCGGCTCAATTGAACCCGCCACGTCAGACCCCGGATGGGGCGAGTCTGGCCGACTCGCCTGAAAAGGGGAAGGCCTGACCAGATGATCGGGCCCGTAGCTAATTATGGTTTGGGCCCATTTTACAAAGGGCTCTCGCAGCCCACGACCTGCACCATCTCTCGGGCGTCGGCCGGGGGTGAAGGGAGAAGGGGGCCGAGCAGATGCAGCCTAATCGGCCCAACTCCTCCAATCCGCAACTTCTTAGTCACAACCGCAGGAGGCGATGCCATGCCTAGGCGGTCCTCCGCCCGAGCACAAGGACGATGCCTCGAACGGAGGAAAGACGATGCCCGTCGTCCGCCCAAACGAAGGCGTCCCTTTAGGCAACCTATTGGTCGTGGCTTGTGGAACTCTAACTAACGTAAATAGAAAACAACTCCCGGTTGGGCATTTTGGCGAGCAGATGGAGTGCATTGATTAGACTGAGAGCCGGCATGAGCACAAACCTGAAGACCTTAGGAGACCTATCGAAGTTCAACAAAGCCAACAGGAACAGACAGAGGGGCCAAAGCTTGCTCGAATAGGTCGGAGGAGCTCGGCCGCTTGATACGCCACTGCGCACACCAAGTGTTGGGCAAAATGTTTACCTGAATTCCAACGGGGCTAAAGGCGATCAGCGGTGGTCGACTTCTCCGGCAGTGATCGGCAGCTCAAAAGGGGAGTCTCCACTTCCTCTACTTCCTTCTTCGGTCTCATGTTCTCCTCGTTTCTCTCCCTTGCAACGCTCTCTCACTCCCTTCTTGTTCTATTTTTCTCTCCTCCTTTGTTCTCCCCCTTTTTTCTTTGCTTTGTCTTCTCTTTTCTCTTTTCCTGCTCCTTCGACTCACGCATGTGGCCTCAGCTGACTAACCAGCGACCTCTGCCAGCCAACTCTGACTTGAGGATCGCGCCACTCGCCTGCCCCCGTGAGATGATGTTGTCCCCTACTGCCCTAGCAACCCTACTTTTGGCTTTGCAGGTTCCTCGTGCGACGACGGCCGAGGGAGAAGAGGCAGGCGCGGCCGGCCGAAGGGAAGGAGGGGGCCACGCAAGGGGAAAAAAGAAAAGAAAAAGGAAAATAGAGGGCGGGCCCATGCCCACGCAGGGGAAAGAAGAGGAAGAGGAGTTGGCCGGGCCAAGGCTAGATCCGACCCGACCCAACCCCGCGCTTTGCTTTTTTTTTTTTAAATCAATTTTTTTCATTTTTTTATGTGCTTGAAAATATAGATTAGGTGTCAACAGCGTCTTGTTTACATCATTTACCAACCATACCTAGAGGTGGCAAAATGGGTAAAGTTAGTTAAATGGGTTTAACAATTAAAGACTTAAGATAGGTGGATCTTAAGTGAGTCTTAAATGGGTTGGATTTAAAATCCACTTTCACCCAAAACCACATAATCTCTCTCTTCCCTCTTTAACTTTACAAAAATATTTTTTTATAAAAATCGAAATTATAATGATTTTTATTTTAATTTTCTTTTCTTTTTTCTTTCCTTTTTTTTTCTTTCTTCTTCCTTCTTAGGTGGAGCATGGCAATGGTCGGCGACTAGCCGAGCGAGCCTCGAGCTTGTCGAATTTGGCGAGGCGGAGGCCTCGCCAATGTCCCGAGGCTCGAGCCTCACCGATCCAGGGGAAGACTTAAACTCGTCGGCGTCGAGCGAGGCTTGAGCCTCGGCGAGGCTTGAGCCTCGAGCTCGCCATTTGGATCTAGCAAGGCAAAGGCCTCGCCGTTGTCGGGCAAGGCTCGAGCCTCGCCGATCTGGCGAGACTCGAACTCGCTGGCGTCAGGCGAGGCTCGAGCCTTAAGCTCGCCAGATCTAGCAAGGTGCAGCCTCTTGACATCCGGCGAGCTTGACCCTCGCTAGATCTCGGCAAGGCGGAGGCCTCGCCAATCTAGCAAGATTGGAGCTTGCCGGCATCGGCAAGCTGAGCGAGCTTGAGGCTCGCTCGCGTGGCCCGTCGTCGATCAACCTAGGTCAAAGAAGAAGAAGAAGAAATAAAAAGAAAAAGAAAATTAAAAATTATATTATTAAAAAATAAAAGTAATTAGAAATTTAATTTTTAAAAAATAAAAAATAATTAAAATTCGATTTTTTTTTAAATAATTATTTTGAAAATTATAAAATTGTGCATCAAATTTGTGTTGTATGAAACCATTTTAGCAATATCATTTATATATAAGAAATAAGCTTTTTTAGGTTTCGTTAAATGGGTCGGGTATGGGTCAAAAAAATTTGTACAGCAATAAATGGGTAATAAATGAGTTAAATGAGTCAACTTGGATCAGACCATTTATGACCCAACCCAAACCCGACCCGTTTAACGGGTCTAGCCATACTTGATTCCAACCAAAAAACATTAGAAAAATCAAAGTAGAATTTCTATCACTATTGCTCTTGACTTTTACTCTCTAAAGCAGAGCAATTGCTCCTTTAGCTTGATAGAGATACATTTAGTGCTATTCCTTGTCCAACCAACAGATGCAATTGACAAAAGCAGCGTTGGGTTCCAAATTGTAGGCCTGAGACATCATCCCTTATCCCCTCTCTCTAATAAAGAATCCTTGACAAGCCCGTCCGTGCAATCTTCACGTTGGCCTTGACCTGGAAAGCAAAGCAACGACTTATATGGCCAACTCATATCTCTATGATTGGAGCTTCAATAATTGCTCATTCCGACCGTGGATGTTTTCTTTTGTTAGGAGCCTGATGCACGTGGTCATATCACGATATATTATAGGAATTTCCGAACTGAGTTTAAAATAATTAAAATCGTGAATAGAGACATTTTTTCAACACCCTACCCATAAAATAAATCAGCTTCAACGGATTGACCTTATATACAAACTCGACATCATATTTAGATCTTTGTGTGTGAACTATTATTTCGATTTATGATAGATAGCATCAAAAGACAAAGGTAGATCAATTGATAAACGCCAATGATTCAATTTGCTTGGTACGCACTAATTTTAAACCCAACAACTATACCCCCAACTTTTGCGTGAAATCTAGAGTAGCAATTACATGAATTATATGAACAAGAGACTTTATGCAAGCTGTCTCTATGTCTCTTAAATATCAACCACTTTCGTATGAAGTACCATGAAAAAGATTTGTTATGGTGTGCCACTCGAAGGTGGACAATAGCATGTCTTTTAAATGAAGCAACTTTTCTGAAATTCTGAGGTAATAACACAAATTTTGCATGATGGACCAATGTTTTTTCGAAATATTTTGTAATATTAGTTTGCAAATTCAACATTTGTATTCAACGCGATCTCTCACAAACTTATATTCTTTTCAAGTTATGAGTCATGTGAACTATGAAATTCTAAACAAAAACAAGAAATTGATTTATTTGCGATGGTTGATTTTCTTTAGATCTGACACTTTCTGCAAGAACAATTATTTTTTAAATGAATGCTCAAAATTATGCTTCTCATGCTTTTGATGAGTATAATAAAGTATTTGGACTGTTCAACTTAAACAAATGTCATGAACATACGCAATTTACCTATTCAAATGTATTTAGTAAAGCTTCTTATTTGAATTCAAGACGCTACGATGAAATTTACTGCATACAAATTAAACGTTAAATCATTCGGCCAAAAATTCAAGATTGCCAAACAAAATTATTTGAATAGAAGTTATCACCAAATGGTTTTGATCATAGAGGCATTTCGAACCGCCTTTTCTTGTATTAGATGCGAAATCCAGCATAGCCGGAGGGGTTTCAAGTACGGCCCTTCCATCTACTCTATATGTTCTCAAGGGATTGTAAAAAGCATCCCAATAGGGGCTAAGCTGTCTAACCTCTACCCTCGCCCACGGGCCATAGACCATTGTCTCTTGACCTCAAATTGAGCTTCCTCATAAGGATAATCTCTACATGAAGCTACGTAATGACCTAGCTTTCCACAAGAATAACAGTAGTGGGATAGCCGCTCATAGCGAAAATCCAGCCACAGAGGTTTTCCTTCGATTCTTATGAGCTTTCCTGACCTTAAAGGTGTTTTCGAGTCTATTTCAACTCGAACCCTCCCAGATGTATTAGGTTTCACTTCTAGAACTTGTCCCACCTACTGCACAGCCCTACGTAGAAGCTGTGGAGTATTCCACTCCAAAGGTAAACCTATCACATGAACCCATAATGCACACTTGGAGAAATCATAGCAAAGTGTAAAGGAGTATTTGGTTGCCATGGACGCAGATGGACCAAATGACCCGAGAATAACCAAGGGCTTCCATCTAATATTCGCTATTTTTCCATTTTAGATCTAAATTTAATGATGTACAGCCCACCATCGCTAGGAGAAATCTCAACTCGATCAACACATCACGCTTTCTTCATCGCTATTTGAAATGCAGGTAAATTTACAGCATGATTTGTAAAGATGTTACCCAACAAGATGAGTCGACACTCCTTAAGCTTGTCCGATGTAGGTACGTCATCCTAAACTCCAGTTCTTGTTCCGAACATAGTCGTCCCAATGGTGACACAGCGAAGCGATTCGCGAGGGACTGTCACTCTTATCCGTAGCCATAATGAAACATCAAGTGTGACATCCTGAAATTTGATCCCGTTTCGATTAAGTGAAATGGGCATTTCGTCGACGTGCCTATAGCCTTTTCTCTCCGAGCCGATCACTCACGAGTTAACTAACCTATTGGGTAAAGCCAAGTTAAGGGATGTATCAGCTGTAAAATCCCTAAAAGCTACCTAATTGGTTGGATTTGGCTAAAATCACGTCTGATCGATTTTTAACCACGAAATTGAACTCGATTTCGAGAATCGAATTTTAAGCGCGTCATAATTCTTTTTTTTTTTTTAGGATCCTGTCTCATCGCTCGTCAATTTGTTGACGAGTCCGAAATTTCAATAAAGAAATTGTCGGAATAAAATTGAAGCCCGAAAGAAAATAGAAAAGAAAAGGAAAAGAGAAAAGGAAAATTGGCATAAAGGCATTATGCATTTTCTTTTTCCTTTTTCTCTCTCTCCCCCTTTTCTTTCTCTCTCTTTTCCTCTCCTTTTTCTCTATTTTTCTCTCTCTTCTCTCCCCTTTTCTTTCGTGCGGATAGCCTCCCACCGCCCACCTTCTCTTTCTCCTTTTTACTTTTGACCAATACCTATCCCTCTCTCTCTCTCTCTCTCTCTCTCTCTCTCTCTCTCTCTCTCTCTCTTTCTTCTTCTTTTTCTCCTTCGCACGATCGAGCAAGCAAAACCAAAAGAGGCAAAAATCGGAGACAGCAGCTCGCCCCTCGCCCGGCGTCGCTTCGTCCCCCGCCGCACCGCACACCACGCCCGCACTCGTGCGCGCGCGGCCACCGGGGCCGTGCGCCGCCAGCCCTTTCTCTGCCTGCACGTTCTTCCCGAGCGAATCCGCGCGACACAGCCGCTGCTCCGCTGTCCAACCCCGTCCGGCCACCTCCGGCCACCGCCCGCCCCGCCGACCTCCCCTCGTCCCCTCACCCTCCGCCGGCCTCCTCATCGCCCTAGCCGCCGGAGCAGCCTCGGCCAGCCCCGTCCAGCAAACCCACGAGTGGGTTTCCAGCGACTTCGGGCTCGTTTTGGGCCGTTTCCGGGCCCCGGATCCGTGAGTCGCTTTGGGAAGAATCGTTCCTCGCGTCGCCGCCGTTGGATTGATCCGATTTGCGCGCGATTTGGTGAGTATTCTCACTAATCCCGTATTAGTTGGCTAATTATGCTTAAGGTTGGTTTAGATTTAATTAATTATGTTTAGGTTGTTAGATTAGGATAAATTAGCAAATTATTAGTCAATTGTGATGCGATTTAGATAAATTGATTGTGTAATTAGCAAGTAGACGTGGTCTACTAATTATTGGAAGTGCTCGGGATTTTCCCGACCCTTAGTGGGCTTCAATTAGGCTTTTCGGGCCTAAGTGGAATTTTTAGTATTTAAATATTAATTTTCGGAATTAAATTAAATAATTATTTATTTTCCGAAAATTCAACTAAGATGGCTCGGGACCGGAATATTATGCTGATGACCGTGGTGAAGTCCGTTTATTTAATCGGGCTTTATTTTGAGCTAAAATGAATTTTTAATATTAATTATTTAATTTTCGAAATTAATTATTTAATTTATTATTTTTCAGAAATTAAGATGTTGATGGCCGACGCACCGAAATCTCGTGCTGATTGTCGTGGCGCAGTCCGTTTATTTATTTGAGCTCTACGTTGTATGAAATTAAATAAATTGTGATGGTTTAGGGATTTACCCTAATTTGATTGGAATCGATTGAGATTGAATTATTGATTTGGTGATTGGCCAAGTATGTTATTCAGCATTTATAATGCTTTGTTGAGTTGATTTAATTATTTGATTGAGAAATTGTTGGGCATTGGTTGTCGGTATTGAAAGTAGATTGGTAATCACTTGAAAGAAAACATGTGGGCTCGGTGAATTGGAATATCACCTGGAGAATGCACGTGAGTTCAGTGGTTGAATATGTCACCTTTGGCGAAAAGGTCACTCGAGAGAATGCACGTGGCTCGGAGACTCGGTATGTCGTCCCGGAGAATGCACGTGGCTCGGTGACAGAGTTTGGCATCTAAAAGGGCATGTGGGCTCGGTGAATTAATGCATCACTTTGGTGAGATAGCACCTAAGAGAATGCACGTGGGCCTGGGCATCGTAAAAAGGGCACGTGGGCTCGGTGAATTGATGCATCACTTTGGTGAGATAGCACCTAAGAGAATGCACGTGGGCCTGGGCATCGTAAAAAGGGCACGTGGGCTCGGTGAATTGATGCATCACTTTGGTGAGATAGCACCTAAGAGAATGCACGTGGGCCCAGGCATCTAAAAGGGCACGTGGGCTCGGTGACTTGATGTATCACTTTGGCGAAGAGGTCGCCAAGAGAATGCACGTGGGCCTGCGAGGTTCGAGGCACGTGGACTCGGAGACTTGGAATGTCGTCCTAGAGAATGCACGTGGCCTCGCTTTTAGATACTCCTCCGTGGAGAGTGATTTGTGTGACATGTAATCGACTAGGTTCGATTTGTTTTGAGTAAATGGGTGCCTATTGTGAATTGTACTGACTTGCAGGTGGGATCAGAGGCCAAGGTAAGTCCTATGCCCTGTGCGTGTTTAGGTAGCCTCGTAGGGTATAATAGTTTACTAATCTGGCCTTAGTGGGGGTAGAACTCGCTGAGACGTAGTCTCATCCCGGTTTGGGGAAATCATTTCAGGACCCCGCTGAGGAGATTAGGAGGAGGAGTCTGAGAAGGATTTTTGGGAGAAGAAGATAATCCCGAGAGGGGCCTTGAGTACGGCCAGGGTGAACTGAAGCTCTATCTTCTTTTTGAAATCTTCATTTTGATGTGAATAGTTATGAAGTGGTTGTGTTATGTACAAAAGTTTGGTTATAAATTTCAATATTAAAATATGGCCCTGCTTTTCTATCCCATTGTTTTATTGTCTGGGATTTTAACTGTTTCCGCATGTGCTTAATAAATGAAAGGGTCGGCGATACATAGTCCTGGGATATCGCATTATAAAATCAACCTAGTGAGAAGGATGTGTGCGTGCCTGAGGATCAGGGCGTGACATCAAGTCACTGATATGGTTTAATTGACAGAAACCCAGTTCAGAAAACAACTATCTTGGGTTGCATGTCAAGGATCGAATACATGCAACACTAAAACTGTGAAAACAAGGCAAATTAAGAATACCAGTAGCAAACTGAAGGGGGTGGAGAAGAAGAGAAAGACTTCGATGACAACAGGGAAGGCTAGAAACTTCACATGCAAGTCAAGCCAAGAAGACAGAGATCAACAAGGATGAAATTAAATAGAATCGGAGGTGATGCAACCAGAACGTAAAGTACAGAAGAAGAAACGAGAACAGGAAGGAAATTTAGAGGAAGGAATGAAGAAGACTCGAGCATGTCGCGAGAAAGAGCTCTACCGTAAACGAGAGATTTTGACAACATGATTGCTTGCCTACAATCACAGATTTTCAGTTGTTATCTCGCGAAAATCTTGCAAATATACCTGCTGTAGGGCAATCCAGAAAGATTTTTCGGGGGCAAGATTGAAGTTGTCGGGTCCATCCGGAAGATTGTCGATGAAAATCTATATTTTCCTTGCCTCATCTCCTTTGAGTTTCACGAAGTTGAATCAGGTATTTCATGAATGTAATCAGGCCCGATTAGGGAATAATCCTGCATATATGTTTTGCTCATTCATTGATTGTGGCATGTAAGGTTTCGCCATTAGCCAAGGTAATGTGGTTCTTGGCTGCTTTTTCTAACAGGGCCATTGAGATTATAGATTTCTTCAGGTGATAGGACAAAGGGATCTTGTAAATTTGCTTCCTATGTTTCACCACAAATTCACTTAGTTGTTTGTCTCGTGACAGTAACTTTTATTTTAATCTACCTCACACGTACATCTTAATAATATTTCACGTGTTATCTTAGTGTTAGCTTTGCTCCTCTTTAGCTCAGGTTTTCTTTTGCATCAACATGTTTCCAATTATGATATATTAAATACTTTACAAAAGACCAATTTTCCATCGTGAAACTTTTCTAACATCTTAATATTTTTTCACCCACGTGTGAGCTTAATGTTAGGATTGCTTCCTCTTAATTCAAATATCATTATGTATCAACATGTCTCGACTTGAATCTCCAATGCTTACCTCCATTCTAATCTCTTACTCCAACGCTTACCTCCGTTCAAATATCATTCGTTACTACAAGCATCTAACCAAGTCTCTTTCGCCAAGCTAAACCATAAGGCTACTACACCACAACACGCACTTTCATCTGGTCTCTTTTGCCAAATCAAACCATAAGGTTATTCGAAAACCGTGTTTATTACGAGATTCATGAGTTACATTAGTTATAAATGACCAAAAAAATTAAGTTAAATTATGCAACTATATCTGTTGTGAACCAAAAGTACGATATAATCATAAAGGGAGGAACAATATTACAAGGGTGCATTTGTTTCAAATAAATATGTGATTGCGAAAACATTTTCCAACGATTTTACAAAAATAAATGGATAAAAATTTCATTATCTACGAAAATAGTTAGGCATGACTAATTTTTCTAAATGATAAAACTAATTATGTTTTAAAAAAAAATCCAAATTAGTCATCATCATATAATCATGTTTTATTTCGAGTGTTTATGCTTTGAAGGTTGCAAGGGCTAACACAACCCAACGTCGCTGAGAAACAATTGCATCGGTACACACATATATGGACAAAAAAAAAATTATAGAAATTATTTTACCGCATTACTACAATTTGATTCTCGATTTCACATTCATGAATTTATGATTTAAATTCATGATTCGGTATCTCAATTTGCCAATTATAGTTAGAGTAAGAGAGGGAAATTTTAGAGCTAAATTCCACTTTGTTCCTTAACTAAAATTGTATATGTCACCCCAAAGATAATACTTACCAATTTTTTTAGTGTAAGATTAATAACTTCATTTAGAATTAGTCCAAGAAAATTGTCTATGATAACCGAAAATATGTTGAATTACCTTGCAGTTAATCCATGCTTTACATGTCTCAGTCTCTAATAAGCTCATATTTGTGAACATCAAATCATATGTAATTAGAGAAATCAGATTTTTTTAGCTAACCCATTGATTCTAGCAAACAAAGAAGTTCATGTTCCAAAATAAAAACATAGACAATGCTTTACTAATGGAAATTCTGGCGGACAAATGCCTTTGTTTTGAGAAAAATCGAAATATGTTTGCTCGTATGGTACACAAAACTGAATTAATTCAAGGTGTTTTTATGATCGTGAACAGGATCAAGCATTAACTGTTGTTGATAATGAGTATAGTCTATTCAATGTTAATTCTAGACAATAGCAAATGCGATATAAACGCACCGCTAAGCCTCTTCAGTTTTGTCAAATAAAGTTCATGAGTTATATTCGTTATACAAGCCAAAAAAATTAAATTAACTTGTGCAATTATTTCCTACGCAAAATGAAAATACAGCAATATCACGAAGAGAGGAGCAATATCTCACTAAAATATCATCATATAATCATATTGTATTTCATGTTAAGGACATAAGCATGAATCAAAACAAGTAGATATTCTTATATGGCTTCATCAAGGACTGTTTATGCCTCGAAGGTGGTAACGGCGACCGCAACCTGGCGGCGTCCCCGTCAAAACAATTGCATTCAGTTTCACTGCAAAGTCCACAGCCTCGAGGCACAGATGACGCGACAATCCTCATTCTTGCTGCACTCACCAGGCACGGCCATTGAAGATGGCAAACTTGCCCCAGCAAAATGAATACAAACACGAGCACAAGAGCTAACTTGGATGATGATCTCCTCTTCATCACGATCGATCGGCTCTACTGCAGCTGTAGTATTCACCCGAATGAATCTTTGCGTTGTAGGATGGTGCATTTTATAGGCGTCATTGAGGGAAAAAGTAATTACATTTTATTTTTTCATATCTAGTCATTTATGGAAATTAGATCAAAGTTAGAACCTTTCGTCATTTAGGTTCTCATGACAAGGAAACAAATGTGAATGTTGTGGATCTTTTAACAAAGTATTAGTGAAATTGTGGCAAAACGGTACACACATATTTGGTAAAAATTATAATTATTTTGCTGAAATTTTGCAATTCGATTTTCGTGAATTTGTCATCTAAGTATATGATTCGGTATCTCGAATTGACAATTATAGTTAGAGTTAGAGGGGAAAATTTCAGGGATTTAAGCCACATAGAGTTCCCTATAAAATTGCGTATGGTACCCCAAAGATAATATTTACCTATTTTGTTTTAGTATAAGATTTCGAACTTTATTTATAGTTAGTCTATGAAAATTGTCTATGATACTGAAAATATATCGAATGACCTTGCATGTAATCTATGCTCTTGATGTTTCAACCTCTAATATGTTCATATTTGTGGGATCAAATCCTCAAATGACCGGCCACATCTATGTAATTAAAGAAATTGTAATTTTAAGCTACTTAGTTGATTCCATGGTGTATATAGAGGTCATGCCCATTATGAAGTGATTATATTCACCGTGTTAAATTATTAAATAAAGAGCACTGTGGTACTCGTGAGCTTTTCTTCTGCTGAATTATTATGGGGATATATCATCCAGAACTTTAGAGTATCTAATTAAAATTCTTCTCATTCTTTTGATAACTTAAAATTTTGATTTTTTTTTTATCTGACTGAAAATCTTCATTGTCCAACCTATCTTCCATTTATTAACCTCATCCTATGCTAAGGGTGTCCCGGAGAACATGCATGCAAACCCTACGAACCAGCATAATGGTAAGTTCTAGAATAAGCCTTAAAGTTAGCACATTTGATTTTAGAATCTAAAATTTCAAAATATGTGAGTAAACGATCAAAATATATGTGATGCTGAGCTTATATTAACCCTGTATTATGTGCAGGATACTTAGTTGAAAAGTAAATGGTACCTCTTTGTAATATTGATGACGAAAATATATAATTACTTTTTATCTGAGATTATTTTTCTCTTATTAGAATTTTCGCATCCGAAAAACCCTAACTAATTAGCGAACTTTAACCCCATCCGAAAAAGAAAGTCTCCAAACCCAACACCCCCGTGCCCCCAACCCCTCCCCCTTCTTTCTTTCCCGAGGGCTATGTCCAATGGCGGCACCGCTTTATAAGAGGGTAGCAATCAAACAGTAAGTATTCGATCATTAGTATAATATTCTAAGTATTAATCAATTGACCCCACTTATCTCAAAGTTTTGGCTCAAATTTGCAAAGTCTTACCATAAATATTCTAAGCATGGACTAATTCGAAAACCCAAGAAATTCTATGTTATGACGATTGTTACTAGGGTAAGCATGTTGGACCGTGCAAATCAGGAATCGCCTAGACCGGACCAAATTGTTAACAGGGGGGATCAATCCAGTTCCCGATTCCATAAGATGGAACCAATGATTTTCGGTCCGTTTCCGATTCCCAGGAGGCAAGGGCGGGGGAAAGGAGAGAACCGAACCAGGCATCGACTCTTTTTTGAAAAAAAAATATTTTTAATTTCTTGAAAATAGTAGCAAAACCGTAAAATAGTAAAAACTCTAGTATTTTTTAAATTTTTTAATTTTTTTTGGCTAAGTGATAGGCTTCATGGAACCAGTCCGAACCGGATAGAGAACCAATCATCCCTCCTTGGTACATTTTTAAACAACAAAATTGACCTCACTAAATGTAACAATGAGAAAGTCAAACTTTAAAGGAAGTCAATCTAATCACTTTCATGAAAATAAACTTAGTCAAAGTTGAAATTGTAGTTCTCAAGTTTTCGTCCTCGCATGACAGTGATTTTCACTATATTTGAAGGATATTCTTAAGTTAATTTTTATTAACGAATGTCTCAAGGCACTTTTTTTTGCAATCACACATACATACATACATACATACATACAAACATACATACATACATACATACATACATATATTACATATCTCGTGGTATGTGTAATTGATGAAGTAAAAATTCAAACGTTTGTTTTTATGTGTATTTACCTGAAGTCAATCGAAAACAAATAACAAGACCCTTTTTTTTAATTAGCTGTTGGGCGAATTATGTCAATGATGTTATTGCCTATTGGGCGATCAAATTCAATCACATGCAAGAGTTATGACCTAAATGGTTTTGCAAGTTTTGCGAACCGACACTTATCTTGCTTGAAATTGGACTAGGTCTCCAAGTCTCGGCCATCCACTTACGGGCATGCATGGTTGAATTTTTATACTAGCAGTTGGCAGTTACATATAATGCCTATGCGAGTGGCTACAAAAATATACTTCATGTATAAGGAAGCTATCTATTTCCAAAAGTAACTTCTCGTTGATGAACCAAAATTTGTTCTGCTCTCATCATATGTCCACACGGATTTTCTTAACGCTGTATTGTCCACGTCTCTAATATAGTTTTTTAACATTCATGTAACTCCATTTATGTGCATGTAAAGTTACACAACTTTAAATCGCTAAGATTTAGATAGAATGCATAATAGATAAAAGATCTTTTATTTCACCCACAAAGCACTTTTTTCTACCAAATTATTCCCTCTTCCATTTAATGAGCTCGTGGCAAATCTTTTCAAACAAGACCTGTTTTACAGGTTTTAAAGTAATATCAAAATTAAGAATATCACTTGTTAATTATATATAACAACACTTCGCAGTATAATTTCAGAACAACTATAGTTCAGGCACACCTATAACCAACGGGCTCAACATATTAAACAAATGCACGGCGTAATGTTATCTTGTTAAAGATTATAAAATTAATATCCGTTTATTTTACAATGAAAGAAATTCAGATTAGCTCAGGATGAGTATTGACAGTCGATTATCAATCGGTGGCATCAATTCAATAGGGTGCAGATTATCATCTCTTTTTCTTCAAATTTTAAAAGTATGACCTCTACTTACTAATCAATCATGAAAATTTTTTATCAAACTTAAAAGTTCTCTATGAGTGATCTTCGGAATGATTTAAGTATGAATCAAAGTAATTAGATAATCTCATATGGCTTCATCAAGGACTGTTTCTGCTTTGAAGGCGGTAACAGCTAATGCAACTCAGCAGCATTGCCGAGAAACAATTGCATTGATTCTTGATGCAACGTATACACGTATTTGGCAAAAAAAAGTTTATTGAAATTGTGTTACCACATTTATACAATTGGATTCTCGATTTGGTATTAGTGAATTTATGATTTAAATTCACGATTCAGTATCTGGATTTGCCAGTTATAGTTAGAGTTAGAGAGGGAAACTCAGAGCTATACTCCACTTTGTTCCCAAAGTGAAATTGTGTATGATCCCCCAAAAGATAATACTAATCTATTCTTTCAGTATAAGACTTGGAACTTTTTTATACTTAGTCCAAGACAATGGTCTATGATAGATACCGAAAATATGTTGAATGACCTTGCAAGTAATCCATGCTTTAGATGTTTCAATCTCTAATAAGCTCATATTTGTGCACACATAAAATCTATGTAATTAGAGAAATCAGAATTTGAGAGCCAATCGATTGATTCCAACGAACAAAATTTTAGTGTTCCAACATCAAAACATTGCCAATCCTTCACTAATGGAAATTCTTCAGGACTGATTTCGTGCAAAATTGAAATATGCTTGCTCGTAAGGTTTACAAAAGTGAATTAACGCGAGAATTTTTTATTATTGATAAATATGATTAAGAGTAAGCTGTTCTTGAAAAAGAGTATACTTTTCAGCGACGTTGTTGTTCGGTTTTGTCAAATAAAGTTCATCAATTTTCTTAGCTATACATGCCGAGAAAAATAAGTTAACTGGGCAATCACTTATAAGCAATACAAAAGTACAGCAATATCATGAAGAGAGAAGCCATCTTTCACGAAAAAATCATCATATAATCATGTTTTATTTCATAATAGGGACATAAGTATGAATCAAAGTACATAGATATTCTCATTTGACTTCATCAGGGAGTGTTTACACTTCGAAGGCTGCAACCCGGCGGCGTACCCATTTATTCGAAACAATTGCATCATTTAGGTTTTATCGATGAGGGAACAAATGAGGATTTTGTATATATTTGAACAAAGTACTAGTGAAATTGGCTAAAATAAAAAGGTGCACCCAAATTTGGGATCAAATCCCACAAATGCCCGATACAATCATATGTAAAGAAATTAGAATTTTGAGTTGCTCAATTGATTCAATGATATATATAGACGTCCTGCCCACTATGAAGTGATTATTCACCATGTTATATTATTAAATAAAGAGCACAAGAGTACTCGTGAGCTTTTCTTCTTTTGAATTATTGTGAGATATCATCCAAAACTTTAGAACATCTAATTAAAATTCTTCACATACTTTTGATGACTTAAAATCATAATTTATTTATTTTTTATCTAAATGAAAATCTTGATTGTCCAACCACTCTTCCATTGATTTAAAAGGGTGTCCCGGAGAACATGCGAACCCCGTGAACGAGTGTAATGGTAAGTTCTAGAATAAGCTTTAAAGCTTGAACATTAGATTTTGGAATCCAAACAAACTCAATGTTACTTGGATCAGAAAATTCCAGAGTTGGGGTTTTAAGATGCCAACACCTATACATGTGCCCGGGATATACTCTATCCTCTAACAAAGTCTTTAATTTGATTAAATCGAGCAAGACAAAAGACTAATAAGACAAGAGTGCGGCAAATATGAATTATGGCTTCTGCCATTGCTTCCCCTCTTTCGTCGAGGCCCATTCCGACTGTAAGTTAGTAGTGGCTCCTGAGATGTTTGCTGAACTTTCTATCTCTTACTATGGGGCTAATTCCAAAAAAAAAAAAAAAAAAACACCAATTTCAGGTCAAGTGATAAATCTAGCCTGAACTTTTTTATCTCGTAAAAAACTCCAACTTTAAGTGGAGTAACAAAATTAGCCTAAACTTTTTGTTGTCTTGTCATAAAGTACTAACTTTAAGTCGAATGACAATTCTGGCCTCAACCTTTTTGTATCTCGTAAAAAAATCACAAATTTTTACCTTATTCCAAATCTAGCCCCTACCGTTAACTCTCTATCTGAAATCAACTTTGTTTCAAAAAAGGTTCTAGTCGTGAGGTTGGCAGATTTCATCCATGGTGTCTCTTTAATAGGCGGTGGTCTACAACTTCATATTACGACAAAGCGGCAAAGTCTAACCAAAGAAATTTAACTGAGATCTTTCTGATTTTCCAGTAAAGTGTAAGAAACAATGAGTAGCTTTACTGCTATTCTTCAAGCTGTGGCTCAAACAAGGAAACAATGAATAATGTTTTGCATCTGGTCAACAAATGCACATTGATTTATTGCTATGGACAATCAATGAATCTAAGTTAAAGGGAGCCAGATTTGCGATCTAAGTGAGAGTTGGTGATTTTTTTCAAGGCAATAAAAAGTTGGGGCAAATTTGTCACCGAACCTAAAGTTTGTGTTCTTTTATGTGACAAATTTTTTTTTTGCCATATTTGCCACTCAATCTAAAGTTTGTGCCTTTTTTTTGGAATTAGGAACTTACTGCGAGCGTCTACCCTCTCTACGCCACGCCTCAGTAGCCACCTCGGGCTTGGTGCTCTTGAAAGCTCCATAGAAACTATTCCTTGAGAAGACGAATTGAAACTTGAAGCATCCATGTACTAATGTACAATTTAGGAGTATATGTCAGCAAAGTTATTTTTAGGTTGCTTTCAGATAAATTTCATGAGTTTTGTTAGTTATAAGGCGCAAAAATTCGCTTGATCTGTGCAGTTATTTCTCTACGGATCAAAAGTGCGGCAAAATCACAAAGAGAGGAACGATAATTCACTTAATTATCATCGAGTGATAATATTTTATTTCATGATAGAGACATAAGTATGAATCCAAGTAAGTAAAAGTTCTCATATGGCATCATCAAGGAGTGTTTATTTTTCGAAGGCGGTAACGGCTATTGGAACTCGGCAGCGTCCCGTCCAAGCAACTGCATTCGGTATTGAAGCAAAATCCATTGCCTGAGGGGCAAAAGGGGCGACAATCGTCGTTAATCACGCACTCACCAGACGCGGCCATTGAAGATGGCAGACTTGCCCACAGCAAAACGGAGACGAGCATGAGCGCGAGAGCTATCTTGGATGATGAACTCCTCTCCATCAGGTTCAATCGGCTCTATTGCAGACGTAATTTATATCCGAATGAATCTTGTGTGTAGGATGGCGCATTTTATAGGCATCATTGGGAGAGAAAGTAATTAGGTCTCGTTTTTTTATTTTTACTCATATATAGGAACAAATCTGAGATCTTTTCTGCCTTTTTGGTTTTCTTTTTAAGAGGAAATGGACGTGAATGTGTGGATTCTTTTATTAATATATTAGCGACCCTACCAAAAATGTTACGAAGATAGATTTTGGAAAATGGAATTAGTGCATAATGAGGACATTTTATGAGACAGCTGTTGGATATATATTTCCATAGAGTTAGCTTGTCGGGGTCACCTTGTCACGAATCTGACATTTGAGGATATCATACTAATGCAAACAGGTGATATAAAGCAATGTAATAATGACAGGATTAAAGTTCACGTTTTTGGATGATACTTACTGAAAAAAGAAAAACTAAGAGATTGGAACCCTGACATTAACTTGGGCCAATTGAACGGGCTAAAACTACTGAAATGAAACTACGAGGCGTACCATGTTGATTGTTGCTCGACTTCACTTAATCGAAAACTTTGAAATGAATCCAGTGCTTGTGTGTTAAAAAAGGACCAACAATCGAGAAAGGAACGCAAACTCAATATTGGATCGTTGAGGTGAGCTCCCGAATCAATCCCAAGTTCTCAAAGGGAATGGCATCTTGAGCAAGAGATTGATTTTTACTCCATCAAATTTAAGAAATTGAACAACCGAAAAATTAAAGTAACAACATATCGAGATGACATTATAATAGACATCCATGCATAGCAATTTTCTACGATGGGAGTACTTTCTCATCAAATTTGTAACAATTTGTTGTAACGATTTCACTTGGCCAACTGCAATTAACTGGATTAAAGTCAATCAGCTTAGAGTCATTGCTCGCATTTAACGTCACAATGTATCCTCGAATATAGTTCGACCGTGGCCAAACATGAATCATTGGCCCGAATTCCAACGCCATGGTCCGTAGGAAATCCAAGAGACCGATGCTGTTCAAGAATATCACCCACAGTTTTAGCTTGCGTCCACGACACACTTAAATTGTAGCACTTGCCTTGCGAAAGATTGGCACATTTTGTTGCCTGAGTTTTTTCCTAATCAATGAGTTTTTTCCTAATCAACGAGATGTCATCGTTCGAATACATGCCAAGGGATTGCAGAGTCTCGTATGGAAGCTCATAGGGAAGTGTCAAGATTCTTCATGCCCATCACCACTTAATCTTTCGTGACAATGCTATTTCGGGGTCTTCTTGCCATGCCATACTAATTAACTGTAACTGGAGTTCCACGTTCAACCTCTTCTTCGGTGTGTGTCCCATCACCACGTTCAATGCTATTTTGACTATATTGAATCTACGGTACTGTTGACCTAAAAAAAAAACCGACTTTAAGCGTCAACTCAGGTTAAAGAGACAAAGCAAGATGCAGCGGAAGCAAGCTCTTAATCAGTAAGTGCAACCAGTGATAAGGTGATTAGTTTTAGTGAAAAATACGAAAGGAAAACTAGATCGTAGAATAAGAACAATTGAGCGTCGGTAAGCAAGGCCTCACCTAATCGACAAAGGGCACAACTAACATTACTCACGAGGAGCTGAAAATATAGTAATTATTTAAGTCATGAAACCTACAATTTCGGATGCAGCCGTGAAGAGGTCCAATCTTACATACCTTTTTATATGGCTGGACACAATTTTCTCCAATCTTACATATTTATTTTCTCATTAATTTTCTCATTGGAAAATCAACAAATGGTCCTTCACATCCTTTGTCAAGGTATTTCGTTAAAACATTTCGACAAATCGAGCACAATAAAGTAAAGGTACAAGGAGAAAAGAAAAGGCCAAAGTAAATTGCAACAACACAAAAATAATATTAGACCGATACGTAGTCTGTGAGGAAGCCGTACCACATGCTTCATGACACCTATTAATAGGCAACTGCAAGTGGAAATTCGAGTCAAACACAATACAATAAAACAACTGCTACGCATTTGAAAGAAATAATAAGATATTGTCTGCTAGCAACTTTTCTGTCAATACAATACACCTCATTCATTGATTGTGGCATGTAAGGTTTCGTCATCAGCCAAGGTAATGTGGTTCTTGGCTGCTTTTTTTAATAGGGCCATTGAGATTATAGATTTCTTCAGGTGATAGGACAAAGGGACCTTGTAAATTTGCTTCCTATGTTTCACCACAAATTCACTTAGGCTACGTTTGATCGTCCAGATTTCTAATCAGGATAGGACTAGATAGGATAGGATATGAAATCTTGGTATTTTTTTATATCATGTCCATTGTTTGGTGAATCGCAGTATTAAAGTCGAATATGTTCACGTTATATCGTGTACAATTTTTTGATATAAACGGCATATCATTATAAATAAACCTAAATTCATAAATGGAGATTGTGAAAATCTCTCATAACATTATTTCTTATTTTATTTTTATTTTATTTTTCCTCTTTTTTATATTATTTTATTTATTATTTCTTTTTTTCCCCTTTCATCATTCTTTAATAAAATTTTATCAAATAGTAAACCATACTAAGATATCTAAAATTATATAATAAATGTAAATATTTAATTTATAGATTGAATGTTTATTATAAGATTGAATTAAAGTTGAATATATAAATTAAAATAGGATTAATTAAAAATAATTTTTTTATTTTTTATTTTTTATTTCTTAAATTAGAATTCAAATATTATTTATATTGAAATATAATTTCAATTTTATTAATTTAATAAGTTTATTATTCAAGAAAAATAACTTTTGTGACATCCCGATTTTCCAATTCTATTTTCAATAAATTAGACGGGCATTTCGTTGGCACGCATATAGTTCTTTTCCTTGAGTCGGCCACTCATGTGAAAACTAGTCTATCAGGTGAAACCGTTAAGAGATTTTAATGCATCAGACTCGAGAATTTGACTAGGAACGACCTTTCGACCGAGGTAATCTGCAATGGTCATTACGACATAATTAAAAATCGATTAGAGACCGAAGATAGGTCGACTCGACAGAGGCATGTGATCAAGTGTGGGTGACTCCACCAGATCACACAATTCTTGTTGATCGGCACTGGACCGTCTTTTCTGTCGATTGGGTACCCTATGTCCGTATTTAAAACTTTGAGATTACCCTGACAATCGTAAGTCACCAATGTGTCATAAATGTACATTGTGGCTTGATCAACCATAGGTCAAATGCACGAAAATTTCTAAAAGCTACCTGGTAGATTAGGACTCGCTACTATCACGCCAGAGTGAAATTAACCGTGAATTGAGATCAAATTCAAAAATTGGAAGTCTGGGTGTGTCACAAATCATTTTAGAAACATTGACTTATCTTTGGAAGATTTTTCATGCAAGCCGAATTTTTCAGCAAAATAATCAAGGTATGGTTAATTTGGTTCGGACAATTGGTAGGCCCGCTTTTGGTCGTGCTTTTGGGACTCAAGATGGTTCTATGGTCAAGTAAATATGTGAATTGAAATATGGTGACATTGGATTAATTTATGGACTTTAATTGGACTCAATTGGAAGTTGATTGATTAAAATTAAAGAATTTAATGTACAAGATTTCATGCCACGGCGGAAAATGAAATTGAACCTATTAGAATAAGGTTGTGGGAGGTTGGAGTTAGTGGATTGTGACATCACAAATGATGTCATGAGGTGGGGCAAGAGTGGTTAGGATGGTGATATATGGAGGGTGGAGATTGAATCCCAAAAAGGTGGGATGTCACTTCCCCATCTCCATCATCTTTGTCACGCCCAGATCTGGGCACGTGTACATCCTTCTATTTGGTCGATTTTATAATGCGATATCCCAGACAATGTATCGTCGACCCTTTCAATTTTTAAGCACATGCGGAAGCGCTTAAAATCCCCAGACAATAAAACGATGGGATAGAAAACCAGGGCCATATTTTTCATATTGAAATTTATAACCAAACTTTTATACAAAACACAAACCACTTCAAAACTATTCATATCAAAATGGAGATCTCAAAAGAAGACAGAAACTTAGACGAACTGGGCCATACTCAAGGCCCCTCTCAGGATTGCCTTCTTCCTCCAAAAATCTTTCTCCTTAAGATTCGCCTCCGAGTCCTCCTTCTTGGATTCCTCCTTCTCAGCTCTTCAGCGGGGTCCTGAAATGGTTTTCCCCAAACTGGGATGAGACTACGTCTCAGCGAGTTCTACCCCACTAAGCCCGATTAGATAAACCATTATACTAAAGGCTGCCTAAACACGCACAGGGCAGAGGACTTACCTTGGCCTCGATCTCACTCCGCATGTCAGTTTAATTCACAATAGGCACCCATTTACTCAAAACAAATCGAACCAGTCGATTACATGTCACACAAATCATTCTCCACGGAGGAGTATCTAAAAGCGAGGCCACGTGCATTCTCTAGGACGACATTCCAAGTCTCCGAGTCCACGTGCCTCGAACCTCGGGCCCACGTGCATTCTCTCAAGCGACCTCTTCGCCAAAGTGATACATCAAGTCATCGAGCCCACGTGCCCTTTTAGATGCCTGGGCTCACGTGCATTCTCTTAGGTGCTATCTCACCAAAGTGATGCATCAATTCACCGAGCCCACGTGCCCTTTTTACGATGCCCGGGCCCACGTGCATTCTCTTAGGTGCTATCTCACCAAAGTGATGCATCAATTCACCGAGCCCACGTGCCCTTTTAGATGCCTTGGCCCACGTGCATTCTCTTAGGTGCTATCTCACCAAAGTGATGCATCAATTCACCGAGCCCACGTGTCCTTTTAGATGCCAAACTCTGTCACCGAGCCACGTGCATTCTCCAGACGACATACCGAGTCTCCGAGCCACGTGCATTCTCTCAGCGACCTTTTTGCCAAGGTGACATATTCAACCACTGAACTCACGTGCATTCTCCAGGTGACATTCCAATTCACCGAGCCCATGTGTCCTCTTTCAAGAGATTACCAATCTTCTTTCAATACCGACAACCAATGCTCAACGATTTCTCAATCAAATAATTAAATCAACTCAACAAAGCATTATAAATGCTGAATAACATGCTTGGCCAATCACCAATCAATAATTCAATCTCAATCGATTCCAATCAATTTAGGGTAAATCCCTAAAATATCACAATTTATTCAATTCCATACAACGTAGAGCTCAAATAAATAAACGGACTGCGCCACGACAATCAGCACGAGATTTCGGTCGTCGGCCATCAACATCTTAATTTCTGAAAAATAATTAATTTCGAAAATTAAATAATTAATAGTAAAATTCAATTTAGCTCAAAATAAAGCCCGATTAAATAAACGGACTTCACCACGGTCATCAGCACAATATTCCGGTCCCGGGCCATCTCAGTTGAATTTTCGGAAAATAAATAATTATTTAATTTAATTCCGAAAATTAATATTTAAATACTAAAAATCCACTTAGGCCCGAAAAGCCTAATTGGAGCCCACTAAGGGTCGGGAAAAATCCCTAGGCACTTCCAATAATTAGTAGACCACGTCTACTTGTTAATTGCGCAATCAATTTATCTAAATCGCATCACAATTGACTAATAATTGCTAATTTATTCTAATCTAACAACCTAAACATAATTTATTAAATCTAAACCAACCTTAAGCATAATTAGCCAACTAATCCAGGATTAGTGAGATTACTCACCAAATCACCCGCAAATCAGATCAATCCGACGGGGGCGACGCAAGGAACGACAAACTCCAAAGCGGGCCTCGGGTTCGGGGCCCGGAAACGGCCCAAAACGAGGCCGGAAGTGCTGGAAACCCACTCGGCCACTTGCTGGACGGGGCTGGCCGAGGCTGCTCCGGCGGCTAGGGCGGCGAGGGAAGGCCGGCGGAGGGTGAGGGGGACGCGGGGAAGGTCCGGCGGCCGGGCGGTGGCCGGAGGTGGCCAGACGGGGCAAAACAAGGGCGGGTCGCGCGGGGAGTGTGCTGCAGCGAGCGATGGACGGCGGGACGGCGGGGGCGACGAGCGGCGGGCGCATGGGTGCGGCGTGGGCGTGCGGTGCGGTGCGGCGGTGCAGCGGCAGGACGGGCGGCTGCTGTCTTCGTGCGCTCGTGGCTTCCGCTGAGCTTTTGCTTTTTGGTTTTGCTTGCTCGAGCGTGCGGAAGAAGGAAGAAGAAGAAGAATGAGAGAGAGAGAGAGAGAGAGAGAGAGGTAGACATTGACTAGTCAAAAGAAAAAAAAGGAGAGAGAGAAGGTGGGCGGTGGGGAATTCGCACGAGGGGGAGGGGAGAGGAGAGAGGAGAGAGAAAGAAAAGAGAGAAAAAGAAAGAAAAAAAAGAGAGGGAGAGAGAGAGAAAAAGTAAAATAACTAATACTTTTCTTATTTTATTTTCTTTTCTCTTTCCCAATCCATTTCCTTTCGGGCTTCAATTTTCTTCCGATAATTTCTTTCTTGAAATTTCGGACCCGTCAATAATTTGACGAGCGATGAGACAGGATCCTAAAAATAAGAATTATGATGAGCTTAAAATTCGATTCCTGAAATCGAGTTCAATTTCGTGGTTAAAAATCGATCGGATGTGATTTTAGCTCAATCCAACCAATTAGGTAGCTTTTAGGGATTTTACAGTCAATACATCCCTTAACGGCTTTACCCAATAGGTTAGTTAACTCGTGAGTGATCAGCTCAGAGAAAAAGAGCCATAGGCACGTCGACGAAATACCCATTTCACTTTATCGAAACGGGGTCGAATTTCAGGATGTCACAACTCTTCCTCTTATAAAAATTTCGTCCTCGAAATTTAAACCATTACACTTCGCTCAAAAAGGCGGGGGTACAACTGTCTCATCGACTCTTCGTCTCCCAAGTCGCTCCTTCAAAGGCCGTGGTGTTGCTGCACCACTTTGACCAACGGAATGGTCTTTGTACGCAGAACTTGCTCTTTACGATCGACAATCTGAACCGAGCTTTCCACGTATGACACACGGTCATCCACATCTAATTCCTCGAAATTGAGCACATGGGTCGGGTCAGGCTCGTACTTCCTTAACATCGACACGTGAAAGACGTCATGCACTTGCGCCAATCTTGGCGGCAACGCAAGACGATACGCTAGGTTTCCGATTCTTTCAAGAATCTCAAACGGACCTACGTACCTCGGACTCGCCTTGCCTTTCTTACCAAAGCGCGAAGTTCCCCTCATTGGTGACACTTTCAGAAAACGTGATCACCAACTTGGAATTCCAAAGACCTTCGGCGCTTATCTCGCATAACTTTTCTGCCTACTCGCGCTATCTTCAATCTGTCTCGATCACGCCACGGCATCTACCGATTGCTGAACCAACTCGGGCCTGTTATCTTCCTTTCTCCAACTTCATCCCAACACACCGGAGTTCCCGCACGCCCGCCATACAACGCTTCAAATGGAGCCATCTTGATACTCGCCGATACTCGTTGTTATAGGCGAATTCCACCAGATGAAGTTGATCTTCCCAACTTCCTTTGAAGTCTATAACACACGCTCTCAACATGTCTTCAAGAGTCTCGAATTGTCCTTTCGACTGGCCATCCGTCCGAGGATGATACGCCGTCTTGCATCGAAGCTTTGTACCTAAAGCACTCGCAAGCTTTTCCAAAAAGCAGCAAAGAAGAAACCTCGGGTCTCTATCGATGTTATCGTAATCGGCACTCCATGCATACGAACCACTCGACGCACATACAGGTCTGCGTGTCTATCCGACTCGTGTCCTTTCGAACCGCAATGAAGTGAGCCGACTTTGTCGCCCGTCGACTACTACCCAAATCGAATCATTCCCCTCCGACTCCTTGGTAGTCCAGTCACGAAGTCCATCGTGATATGCTCCCATTTCCACTCTGGGATCGCGAGAGGTTGCAAAAGTCCTCCCGGCTTGCAATGTTGGGCTTTTACTTGCTGACAAGTCAAACACTTAGCCACATGCTTGGCGATGTCCGCCTTCATACCTGACCACCAGTAGTATTGACACAAATTCCGATACATCTTAGTACTTCCAGGATGAACGCTATAATTGCTACGATGTGCTTCAGATAAAATTTCTTCTCTAAGCTCAACATCGTCAGGTACAACCAAACGTCCTTGGAACCTTAGAATCCCATCATTAGAAACTTGAAAATCAGTTTTTCTTTTCTCGGTATCCTCTTGAAGAATCCTCTGCACGTCTGGGTCTGTCGGTTGAAGTTCTTTGATTCTGACTGGACATCCGGTTCACCTCGAGGGTGGCCATAAGACTCGAGAGGTGGCCTACCTCGAATTTGAATTTTGAATCCCGAGCTCTCTCGATCAAGTTCCACTCTTTAACCAAGATTTGCGCTATTGAAGACTTCCTACTCAATGCATCGGCAACCTTATTCGCCTTTCCCGGGTGATATAAAATATCACAATCATAATCCTTCAACAATTCCATCCATCGACGCTGTCTCATGTTCAACTCCTTCTGAGAGAACAAATACTTGAGACTCTGATGGTCCGTGAAGATCTGAAACTTTTCTCCACACAAGTAGTGCCTCCAAATCTTCAACGCAAATATGATGGCTGCGAGTTCTAAGTCATGCGTCGGGCAATTCAATTCATGAGGTCTCAATCGCCGGGGAAGCGTATGCAACAACTCGCCATGTTGCATCAGCACGCAACCCAATCCCCGAATGACGCATCACTATAGATCTCGAATCCTCCAGACCGGATGGAATCGTCAAGTGCGGTAGTCGCCTTTTCCTTCAGCTCTTGGAAACTACGCTCGCACTTGTCTGACCATACAAATTTCTCTTCTTTCTTCAGGAGCTTTGTCAGAGGCGACGCTATCGATGAGAACCCTTCCACAAACCGTATGTAATAACCTACTAACCCTAGAAAACTTCTGATCTCTGACACTGATGTCGGTCTCTGCCAATTGATCACGGCTTCTATCTTGCTCGGGTCAACGGAGATTCCTTCTCCGGAAATCACATGACCTAAGAACGCAACACGAGTCAACCAAAACTCGCATTTGCTAAACTTAGCATACAGCTGATGAGCTCTTAAGGTGCGAAGTACTAGTCTTAGATGATTCTCATGCTCTTCTTTAGTTCTCGAATAGACTAAGATATCATCAATGAACACAATCACAAATTGATCCAAATATTCCTTGAACACTCTGTTCATCAAATCCATAAATGCAGCTGGAGCATTCGTCAATCCGAACGGCATCACTGTAAACTCGTAATGACCATATCGAGTACGAAATGCTGACTTAAGAATATCCTCCTTCCGAATCCTTAGCTAATGGTATCCTGTCCTCAAGTCGATCTTCGAGAATATTGACGCTCCTTGCAATTGATCAAACAGGTCATCTATCCTCGACAATGGATACTTGTTCTTGATCGTTACCTAATTGAGCTGTCGATAGTCAATGCATGTGCACAACGAACCATCTTTCTTCTTAACAAATAAAACCGGTGCTCCCCACGGTGATGTGCTAGGACGAATAAATCCTTTATCCAAGTAATTCTTGCATCCGCACCTTCGATTCCTTCAACTCGATAACGCCATTGATAAGGTGCCTTCGAGATCGGTTCGTCCCCGGTGCTAGCTCGATTACAAATTCAATCTCTCTTTCGGCGGTAACCCGGCAATTCTTTTGGAAAACATCTCGGAAACTCCCGTACCACTGCAATATCTTCCATTTTCAGCTCTTCAAGCGTCGTATCCACGAGTCGCTAAGTATCCACGGCAACCCTCGTCTAATAAACGAGTTGCTTCCGGCGACGAGATTAAGGAAATCGTAGGTCCTCCTCGTTTCCCGACAAACTCGAAACTCTTACCCCATAATGGGTCAAATTGAATCGCCTTGCGATAGCAGTCCATTTTAGCTCATTGATTGGTGAGCCAGTCCATGCCAATTATCAAATCAAAATCATACATGGCTAGGACTAACAAATCAATTTTCCCCATTCTCTGACCAATCTCTAACTTGCACCCTCAACATCCCAAAGCAGCAATGACTTTATCTTTCAAGGGTGTAGATATGCAAATTGCCGACTCCAATAATACAGGACTCAACCCTAGCATCCTAACATATTGTTCGGCAATGAAAGAATGGGCTGCTCCCGAATCAAACAAGGCATAAGCAGGTTGGTCATTGAGCGAGACCGTACCTATGATCACTCCAGGCGTAGCTTCTGCCTGACCTTGGGTAATTGCGTACACAGTGCCCTGAGCTGGAGGTCTGCTGTCCTCCTTGCAGTGCCTTCTGAGGAGCATACCCTCCTATCTGTCTCAACGATGGCGAAGGCGGCAACTGAGGTTGTCCTCTTTGCTTCTTTGGACAAAATCTGGCTAGGTGGCCATGTTGGCCACATTCGAAGCATGCACCCGTCCTAGCTGGGCACGGTGCTGTTCCATGTCTTCTCCCACACAAGCGACACTCGTCATTCCTAATAGGTCCTGACCTATTAAATCCACTCTTCTTACTGGGCGGGCTTTGGAATCTATTTCCAAACATCGGCCTCTTTCCTTGGCGGATGTTGTCTCTATGAGAGCTAAACCTCGATCCAGATGAGGCTGCTTGCTCCGATATACCTCTCTTTATCATCTGAGCCTGACAGTAGACTTCACGATAATCTACCAAATCCAATGGTAATAGAGGTTGTTTCAGTTATGTACGAAGACCATTCCTAAATCTCCGAGCTTTCTCCTCGGGGTCCTCGATCAATCTGGGGCATATTGAGATAGTTCAACGAACTTAACCCCATACTGATCGACGGTCATCGATCCTTAGCGAAGGCGTTGGAACTCCTCCATCTTCAACTCTCGGGCAGCACTCGAAAAATACTGATCATTAAAAGCTCTGAGGAAGGTGTTCCACACCCTTGGTACTCCTTCCGGGAACACAGCATCCTTGGTGGCTTTCCACCAAATGTTGGCATTATCTTGAAGTTGATACACAGCTAGTATCACCTTTTCTTCTTCATTACACATCAAGACTGCGAATGCTTTCTCCATATCTTGTACCCACTGTGATGCAGCCTCAGGGTCTCCAGTACCCCTAAACCTTGGTGGATCTAGCCTTCGAAAGTGCCCCACTAACTTACTTATTGATCTTTCTGCAATCACTATTCCTGGCTGACCTTCAACGTTCATTGCGGGGAGGGATTATGGCAGGTGCGGCAGGTGTAGCAGCAAGGAGCGGCCGAGCAAATGGCGGCAGCAGCTATGGCATTAGCGGTGGCCTGAGCGGCAGCTTCAACTGTCGCAGCTTGCTAATCCATTCTGGTACCCATCGCTTCCAGAACACGCAAGATTCCATCCACCCTGAGATCATTAGGGGCTGCTACCCCGACATCTTCGACAGGTGGATTCACTCCACTCGTGCTAGCCTGTGCTGGCGCTCGACCACGTCCGCCTCGGGTTCCGACACGAGTCGGAGCTCTACCCCGAATAACGACCCTACTGGTCCTCTTTGTAGGAGTTCACGGCTCCTGATCGCTCATGGTGTAGCCTTACTCAACTAACACCTGTTTCCAATTCCACACCGAATTAGAAACAGAGCGATCCAAACAACAAACAATTTTAGCACTCAGCTAACACCGACATGCATCAGCATGATTTTAAAGGCCTTTCCTACTAACAATACCATGGTCAACACTCCTTATCACTCCAATCTTCAACCTGGCTCTGATACCACAAAAAGGGGATGTCACGCCCCGATCCTTGGGCACGTGCACATCCTTCTATTTGGTCGATTTTATAATGCGATATCCCAGGACAATGCATCGCCAACCCTTTCAATTTTTAAGCACATGCGGAAGCAGTTAAAATCCCCAGACAATAAAACAATGGAATAGAAAAGCAGGGCCATATTTTTCATATTGAAATTTATAACCAAACTTTTATACAAAACACAAACCACTTCAAAACTATTCACATCAAAATGGAGATCTCAAAAGAAGACAGAAACTTAGACGAACCGGGCCGTACTCAAGGCCCCTCTCAGATTGCCTTCTTCCTCCAAAAATCTTTCTCCTTAAGATTCGCCTCCGAGTCCTCCTTCTCGGATTCCTCCTTCTCAGCTCTTCAGCGTGGTCCTGAAATGGTTTTCCCCAAACTGGGATGAGACTACGTCTCAGCGAGTTCTACCCCACTAAGCCCGATTAGATAAACCATTATACTAAAGGCTGCCTAAACACGCATAGGCAGAGGACTTACCTTGGCCTCAGATCTCACCTGCAAGTTAGTATAATTCACAATAGGCACCCATTTACTCAAAAACAAATCGAACCAGTCGATTACATGTCACACAAATCATTCTCCACGGAGGAGTATCTAAAAGCGAGGCCACGTGCATTCTCTAGGACGACATTCCAAGTCTCCGAGTCCACGTGCCTCGAACCTCGGGCCCACGTGCATTCTCTCAGGCGACCTCTTCGCCAAAGTGATACATCAAGTCACCGAGCCCACGTGCCCTTTTAGATGCCTGGGCCCACGTGCATTCTCTTAGGTGCTATCTCACCAAAGTGATGCATCAATTCACCGAGCCCACGTGCCCTTTTACGATGCCCGGGCCCACGTGCATTCTCTTAGGTGCTATCTCACCAAAGTGATGCATCAATTCACCGAGCCCACGTGCCCTTTTTTACGATGCCCTTGGCCCACGTGCATTCTCTTAGGTGCTATCTCACCAAAGTGATGCATCAATTCACCGAGCCCACGTGTCCTTTTAGATGCCAAACTCTGTCACCGAGCCACGTGCATTCTCCAGACGACATACCGAGTCTCCGAGCCACGCGCATTCTCTCAGCGACCTTTTCGCCAAGGTGACATATTCAACCACCGAACTCACGTGCATTCTCCAGGTGACATTCCAATTCACCAAGCCCACATGTCCTCTTTCAAGAGATTACCAATCTTCTTTCAATACCGACAACCAATGCTCAATGATTTCTCAATCAAATAATTAAATCAACTCAACAAAGCATTATAAATGCTGAATAACATACTTGGCCAATCACCAATCAATAATTCAATCTCAATCGATTCCAATCAATTTAGGGTAAATTCCTAAAATATCACAAATTATTCAATTCCATACAACGTAGAGCTCAAATAAATAAACGGACTGCACCACGATAATCAACACGAGATTTCGGTCGTCGGCCATCAACATCTTAATTTCTGAAAAATAATTAATTTCGAAAATTAAATAATTAATATTAAAAATTCAATTTAGCTCAAAATAAAGCCCGATTAAATAAACGGACTTCACCACGGTCATCAGCACAATATTCGGTCCCGGGCCATCTCAGTTGAATTTTCGGAAAATAAATAATTATTTAATTTAATTCCGAAAATTAATATTTAAATACTAAAAAAATCCACTTAGGCCCGAAAAGCCTAATTGGAGCCCACTAAGGGTCGGGAAAAATCCCTAGGCACTTCCAATAATTAGTAGACCACGTCTACTTGTTAATTGCGCAATCAATTTATCTAAATCGCATCACAATTGACTAATAATTGCTAATTTATTCTAATCTAACAACCTAAACATAATTTATTAAATCTAAACCAACCTTAAGCATAATTAGCCAACTAATCCATGATTAGTGAGATTACTCACCAAATCACCCGCAAATCGGATCAATCCGACGGGGGCGACGCGAGGAACGACAAACTCCAAAGCGGGCCTCGGGTTCGGGGCCCGGAAACGGCCCAAAACGAGGCCGGAAGTGCTGGAAACCCACTCGGCCGCTTGCTGGACGGGGCTGGCCGAGGCTGCTCCGGCGGCTAGGGCGGCGAGGGAAGGCCGGCGGAGGGTGAGGGGGACGCGGGGAAGGTCCGGTGGGGCTGGGCGGTGGACGGAGGTGGCCGGACGGGGGCAAAACAAGGGTTGGGTCGCGCGCGGAGGTGCTGCAGCAACGAGCGATGGACGGCGGGACGGCGGGACGACGGCGAGCGGCGAGCGCTCGGGCGCGACGCGGGCATGCGGTGTGGTGCGGCGTGCAGCGGCGGGGACGGGCGCGCCGTCTTCGTGTGCTCGCGGCTTCCGCTCGAGCTTTTGCTTTCGGTTTTGCTTGCTCAAGCGTGCGGAAGAAGGAAGAAGAAGAAGAATGAGAGAGAGAGAGAGAGAGAGAGAGAGAGAGAGAGAGAGAGAGAGGATAGACATTGACTAGTCAAAAGAAAAAAAGGAGAGAGAGAAGGTGGGCGGTGGGGAATTCGCACGAGGGGGGGGGGAGAGGGAGAGGAGAGAGGAGAGAGAAAGAAAAGAAAGAGAAAAAGAAAGAAAAGAGAGAGAGAGAGAGAGAGAAAGTAAAATAACTAATACTTTTCTTATTTTATTTTCTTTTCTCTTTCCCAATCTATTTCCTTTCGGCTTCAATTTTTCTTCCGATAATTTCTTTCTTGAAATTTCGGACCCGTCAATAATTTGACGAGCAATGAGACAGATCCTAAAAATAAGAATTATGACACGCTTAAAATTCGATTCCCGAAATCGATTCAATTTTGTGGTTAAAAATCGATCAGACGTGATTTAGCTCAATCCAACCAATTAGGTAGCTTTTAGGGATTTTACAGCTGATACATCCCTTAACGGCTTTACCCAATAGGTTAGTTAACTCGTGAGTGATCAGCTCAGAGAAAAAGAGCCATAGGCACATCGGCGAAATGCCCATTTCACTTTATCGAAACGGGATCGAATTTCAGGATGTCACAATCTTCTTCATTGAGTTTTGTTCATGAATTTTGGGAGGGGAGAAGCCAGCCGTGCAAGACCGACCAGCCTCGACGCCCGCCTCGTCCGCCCGCCGCCGCCGTGGCGGTCATCGCCCATCCATGTGCAAAGCCCCATGCTCCCACTCGCCATCGTCTAGCTCGCCGCTCTCGCCCTTCGTCCGTTGACCCTTTCTCCTCCACCTCTCATTGCGGCTTTGAAACCTAGCAATCGAAGAAGCCTTGAAGCAGTAAAACCCAAAGAACCATCACAACCGCAGCCGGAGTCGTCACCACCGCGGCCCTCCGCCTCACTCTCTCCCTTGCTGTTCGACCGTCTCTCCTCTTTCTTTGGTGTGCCTTGAAGGCTTCGAAAACCAGCAACAAACCAGAGAAGCCCGTCTAAAGCCGTACGCCGCCGGAGGAGCCTCCGCCACCACCTCGTCACCATTCATCCCTACGCACGGCCGCCACCGGTCGCCGCTGCTCCGCACGGCTCCGTCTCCCTCTCGCCGCCTCGCGTCGCAGCTGCTGCATCAGCTCATCCCGAAGCTGTTCAGCCACCTCCAACCACCGTGAGACCCCGCCGTTGGCCGCACGACACCACCGCAACTCCTCCGTCCATTTCCAACCCAAGCCAACACCGGATCTACCCTTTCTCGGCCTCAAACCGCAGCAGACAGCAGCAAACAAAAATGGATATTCCAGCCTAATTTTGGCCGTTTTGGCCGGCTTCCCAACCTCGAATGCTTGGCCCGCCTTGAGGAAAGTCAATCCCCACGACGACCCCGTCGTTTTGGTCCGATCGGTTCGTTAATCGAGTGAGTTTAGTTCACTAAATCTTGATTAGAGGGTTAATTATGCATAGGGAGGTTTAATTTATGTTAAGTGTTATTAGGTGGTTAATTTAATTTATTTAAGTGTAGATTATATTAAGGTGCTTAATTAACTTAAAGTGTGTTTAATTTAAGGCTAAGTGAATGTTTATATTAATATAAGCCTTGATGTGACTTAAAGGAATTTATTTTTGATTTATTTAAGTATTCCGAAATTATTAAATGATTTAATAATATATATTTATTCGAAATTATTAAAATATTATTATTTAATTAGTTTCGGAATAAAATTAATTATTTATTAAATTCCGAAAATTATTTTGGGACCTTATTTTCTCAGAATTTCATACTCATCACTGTTGTGTATTCAAATTATTAATTTGATGAGTGGATATTGTAAACTGAGTGATGATTTGTGCAATTGATTGCCGAATTGTAAAATTGAGTGATGATTGTGAAAAGTATATAATTTCTTCAGAAAATCCCGAGTGTCGGGTTTGACACCGAAAATGGATTTTAAGTATTATATCAAGCGGTGGGGTTTGAAAAGGAATGGTGTTAGTTTTTCTGGTTCGAATTTGATTGTGTATCCACACACACAATTACTTTCTCAAATGTTTTTAATATGAAGAAAAATGGCTTGGATCACTATTTTAAGTGGAAGCATTGAGTGAAATGCAAAGTGTCCTGGGGTTGAGTATGATTTTGTTGTGTGATAATTAAGAGGAAGTTGTCCAGGGCTGTTGAGTCGAACTTGCCTTATATGGGATGCCCCTTACAACGAATGGGGGTCGTAGTAGAGGCTTGGCCAACTAGACCCATGCTCCTTTGGGAATGTTGTCAATGTAGTGACGAAGCCGCGCTTCAAGGGGGAGGCAATGCTTGGCATTAATGCCGTAGATAGCCAAACTGCGAGTAGGCTATGCCTTTGTGTGGCAGTGAATAACAATTGGATCGCATGCCGAGTGTTATTGACGGGTCGGATTATGGGACGGAATCGTGTGGCATGGTATGAGACGTGTCATAACAATTTAGTCTTATAATCCAGACTCTTGTGGTTGTTCGAAATGATATTGTTGGCGTTCCAGTGGTTTAAGTTTCTATTACTATCTATGATTGAGTGATTTGAAACGTGCTAACCTGCAAGAAGGAACTGAGGCGAGGTAAGTTCTCTATGTGGTGTGGCTAGGCCACCCTTAGGCGTATTTTCTTTCTAATAGGGGTTTAGGGGGTTGAACTTGCTGAGACAATGTCTCACCCTGTTGTGGACCAAAATTTCAGAACCGTAGATGGTAGAACCCCGAGGCTGATCACTCGAAGTGGGATCGAAGAACGAGTCCGACTAGTGGTCATAGGACTGATCCCTTTTGTAAACTACCACTTTTTGGTATATGTGTAAACCCGAGTGTGGTTACCTTTGAAAGCATGTTTGTTTATGAATGAGTTGGTTTCTTGCTTTCCTATCCCCTGAGTTTTTGTCAGGGGTTTTATAATACGTTCCGCTTGTGCAATAATAAATTAATGGGGTCAGTGACACTACCCGGGAATGTCGCATGTGCATGACCATGGTGGGATGTTGGCACGCTCGAGGTTTGGGGCGTGACAACTTTTCTATTATGGACATTAGAAATCCCCGTGAAATAATTTTATCTTGTCTATATTCGACTTTATCCTGTCTTAAGTGAGTGTCAAACATAGGATATGATAAATCATATCTTATCTCGAATTTTATCCTGACTGCCAAATGTAGCCTAGTTGTTTGTCTCGTGATAGTAACTTTTATTTTAACACACCTCACACGTACATCTTAATAATATTTCCCTCGCATGTTATCTTAGTGTTAGCTCTGCTCCTCTTTAGCTCAGGTTTTCTTTTGCATCAACATGTTTCCAATTATGATATATTAAATACTTTACACAAAGACCAATTTTCCACCGTGAGACTTTTTCTAACATCTTAATATTTTTTCTCCCACGTATGAGCTTGATGTTAGGATTGCTTCATCTTAATTCAAATATCATTTTGTATCAATATGTCTCGACTTGAATCTCCAATGCTTACCTCCATTCTAGTCCCTTACTCCAAGCTAGACCATGAAGACCTCGTTGCTATGCCATAGCACAAGCTTCTAACCAAGTCTCTTTCGCCAAGCTAAACCATAAGGCTACTATACCACAACACACACTTTCATCTAGTCTCTTTTGCCAGATCAACCCATAAGGTTATTCGAAAACCGCGTTCATTATGAGATTCATTCCTTAAAATATTTACCAAATACATATACACATAGATTTCATTTTCCAACTTTAACTATTTATGGGACTAAGTCTAAGTTTTATCTTTTCTGCTTTTTAGGGTTTTTTGAAGAGGAAATGGATGTGAATTCGTGGATTATTTTTATTAATATATTAATGAAGATAAGTTATGAGATAGCTGTTGGATATTTTTCCACAAAGTTAACTTGTTGGAGTCCCCATGCAACGTCGACGATGTATATATAAAGAGTAAAGTGATTTGAGTGTGAACACAACGTTGATGATACGGCTTCTTGAGTGAATTGTTTGCTTTTTCAGTGTTTTGGGGGGAAAAAAGATACACATGAATTGATGAATAAGGATATCTGCATAATTAATTAGTTAATTATAGTTTGGTTAGATTGTATAAACAGTTTTCATATAAAAATACCATTTAAAACGCTGCAAATGGGATTTGTTGCTTTAAAAATAATAGTGAATACACTTTCTTATCTTTTATTTGTGTCAATTCAATTTATTCGGTCAATTTTGAGTGGCTAACAATGATATGGATAATTTTTTAATAATATTTTATTTTTTCGAATGTTATTTTATTTTTTTCTTTCTCTTTTCTTTTCCTCCTTCTTCCTCTGCTTGCTGATCTCACCAACCAATGGCAAGGCTTAGCCCCATTGGCCATTGGTGGTGATGGCGAGGCCACCTTACCATGGCTAGGCAAGGCCAAGCCTCGCCAAATCTAGCAGGGCCTCACCTAAGGACGGCAAGGCTAGCCTTGCCATGGTGAAGTGAGGCTTGCCCTCGCCAATGGCTGATAGGGTTGAGCCTTGCCATTGGCCAACGAGGCTAAACTCGTCGGCCCTCACCTCTAGCCAGCAAGCTAAAGGAAGAAGGGAAAAAAAGGAAAAAATATAAAAATTTGAAAAAAATTTAAAAAAAAAATTATTAAAATTTGTCTACGTCAACATCGCTAAATGACCGGCATCAACCGATGTCTATGTCGTGTCGGCCAGCTAATATTGACCAAAAGGACTAAATTGGCATAAATGCAAAAGATTTAAGACTAAATTGGTATATAAAAAAAAAAAGAAATAAGTTTAAGACTAAATTGGCACAATTGTAATATGTTGAAGACTTTTTGGTAATTCTCCCCAAGATATTTTCATCATCAACAGATATATCACTGTAGATCTAAGTTAATATAGTCATTATTCGGTTTTTTCACATAAAGTTCATGAGTTACATTAGTTATAAATGGCCAAAAAAATTGAGTTAAATCATGCAACTATTTCTATTGTGAACCAAAAGTACAATATAATCATAAAAAGAGGAGCAATATTACAAGGATGCATTTGTTTCACATAAATATGTGCTTTCAAAAATATTTTCCAACAAATAATCGTTTGTTTCATTTACAAAAATAAATGGATAGAATTTTTTTAATTATCTACGAAAATAGTTAGGCATGACTACTTTTTCTAACGATAAAAGAAAATTTTTTTGAAAAAAAAACTTTCCAAATTAGTCATCATCATATAATCATGTTTTATTTCGAGTGTTTATGCTTTGAAGGCTGCAAAGGCTAACACAACCCAACGTCACTAAGAAACAATTGCATCGGTACTCACGTATTTGGACAAAAAAAAAAAAAAATTATAGAAATCATTTCACCGGATTAATACAATTTGATTCTCGATTTCACATTCATGAATTTATGATTTAAATTCATGATTTGGTATCTCAATTTGCCAATTATAGTTAGAGTAAGAGAGGAAAATTTTAGAGCTAAATTCCACTTTGTTCCTTAAATAAAATTGTATATGTCACCCCAAAGATAATACTTACCAATTTTTTAGTGTAAGATTTCGAACTTCATTTAGAATTAGTCCAAGAAAATTGTCTATGATACTGAAAATATGTTGAATTACCTTGCAGTTAATTCATGCTTGACATGTCTTAGTCTAAGCTCATATTTGTGAACATCGAATCATATTTAGAGAAATCAGATTTTTGTAGCCAACCATTGATTCTAGCAAACAAAGAAGTTCATGTTCCAAAATAAAACATAGACAATCCTTTACTAATGGAAGTTCTAGCGGACTAATGCCTTTATTTTGAGAAAAATCGAAACATGTTTGCTCCTATGGTACACAAAAGTGAATTAATTCAAGGTGTTTTTATGATAAGTGAATATGTTAAAGCATTAACTGTTGTTGATGATGAGTATAGTCTATTAAATGTTTATTCAGACAATAGCAAATGCGATATAAACGCACTGCTAAGCCTCTTCGGTTTTGTCAAATAAAGTTCATGAGTTATATTCGTTATACAAGCCAAAAAAATTAAATTAACTTGTGCAATTATTTCCTACGCAAAACAAAAATACAGCAATATCACGAAGAGAGGAGAAATATCTCACTAAAATATCATCATATAATCATATTTTATTTCATGTTAAGGACATAAGTATGAATCAAAACAAGTAGATATTCTTATATGGCTTCATCAAGGAGTGCTTATGCTCGAAGGTGGTAACGCCTACTGCAACCTGGCGGCGTCCCGTCAAAACAATTGCATTCAGTTTCACTGCAAAGTCCACAGCCTGAGGCACAGATGACGTGACAATCCTCATTCTTGCTGCACTCACTAGGCACGGCCATTGAAGATGGCAAACTTGCCCCCAGCAAAATGAATACAAGCACGAGCACAAGAGCTAAGTTGGATGATGATCTCCTCTTCATCATGATCGATCGGCTCTATTGTAGCTGTAGTATTCACCCGAATGAATCTTTGCGTTGTAGGATGGTGCATTTTATAGGCGTCATTGAGGGAAAAGTAATTACATTTTATTTTTTCATATCTAGTCATTTATGGAAATTAGATCAAAGTTAGAACCTTTCGTCATTTAGGTTCTCATGACAAGGAAACAAATGTGAATGCTGTGGATCTTTTAACAAAGTATTAGTGAAATTGTGGCAAAAACGGTACACACGTATTTGGTAAAAATTATAATTATTTTGCTGAAATTTTGCAATTCGATTTTCGTGAATTTGTCATCTAAGTATACAATTCGGTATCTCGATTTGACAATTATAGTTAGAGTTAGAGGGGAAAATTTCAGGGATTTAAGCCACATAGAGTTCCTTATAAAATTGTGTATGGTACCCCAAAGATAATATTTACCTATTTTGTTTTAGTATAAGATTTCGAACCTTATTTATAGTTAGTCTATGGAAATTGTCTATGATACTGAAAATATATCGAATGACCTTCCATGTAATCTATGCTCTTGATGTTTCAACCTCTAATATGTTCATATTTGTGGGATCAAATCCCTCAAATGACCAGCAACATCTATGTAATTAAAGAAATTGTAATTTTAAGCTGCTTAGTTGATTCCATGGTGTATATAGAGGTCATGCCCATTATGAAGTGATTATATTCACCGTGTTAAATTATTAAATAAAGACCACTGTGGTACTCGTGAGCTTTTCTTCTTTTGAATTATTATGGGGATATCATCCAGAACTTTAGAGTATCTAATTAAAATTCTTCACATTCTTTTGGTAACTTAAAATTTTGATTTTTTTTTATCTAACTGAAAATCTTCATTGTTCAACCAATCTTCCATTTATTAACCTCATCCTATGCTAAGGGTGTCCTGAGAACATGCATGCAAACCCTACGAACCAGCATAATGGTAAGTTCTAGAATAAGCCTTAAAGCTTGCACATTTGACTTTAGAATCTAAAATTTCAAAATATGTGAGTACACGATCAAAATTTATGTGATGCTGAGCTTATATTAACCCTGTATTATGTGCAGGATACTTAGTTGAAAAGTAGATGGTACCTTTTTGTAATATTTATTACGAAAATATATAATTACTTATTTATCTGAGATTATTTTTCTCTTTATTAGTATTTTCACATGTATGTTATGACGATTGTTACTAGGGTAAGCATGTCGAACTGTCCAAACGGGAATCGCATGAACTGACCAAATTGTTAATAGGGGATCGGTCCAGTTCCCAATTCCATAAGATGGAACCAATAATTTTTGGTCTATTTCCGATTCCCAGGGGGCGAGGGCGGGGGAAAGGAGAGAACCTAACCAGCCTAACTCTTTTTTATAAATATATAAATATATATATTAATTTCTTGAAAATAGTAAAAACTCTAGTACTTTTGATAGGCTTCACGGAATTGGTCCGGACCAGATAGGGAACCGATCACCCTACTTGATACATTTTTAAACAACAGAAGTGACCTCACTAAAAGTAACAATGAGAAAGTCAAACTTTAAAGGAAGTCGATATATCACTTTCATGAAAAATAAACTTAATGAAAGTTGAAATTTTAGTTCTCAATTTTTCGTCCTCGCATGACAGTGATTTTCACTATATTTGAAGGATATTTTTAAGTTAATTTTATTAACGAGTGTCCTGAGGCAATTTTTTTGCAATCACCATTAATATATATACATATATATATATATATATGTATATATGTTCTTATTAGACCCGATCAGTAATCAACCCTTTGGAAAGAAAATTCTTAGCCGGTTTACCACAAATTATAGGTGATCAAGTTAGAGATAAAATTAGAGAAGAATACAATGGCCAAATACCTTATGATCTTCTTTTCTTATGGAGAAATAGTCTCTTATGTTTACAGACAAGGAACACAAATGTGTAATACTATCAAATTACAAAGACAACTCAAGGAAGAACAATCACTCACCAATAGAAGTCTAGGAGATTTCTGTGCTCAATACGACCCTTCTTATAATGAAAAACACACACACACACACACACACACACACACATATATATATATATATATATATATTACATATCTCATGGTATGTGTAATTGATGAAGTAAAAATTCAAACGTTTGTTTTTATGTGTATTTACCTGAAGTCAATCGATAACAAATAACAAGACCCTTTTTTTTAATTAGCTGTTGGGCGAATTATGTCAATGATGTTATTGCATGTTGGCCGATCAAGTTCAATCACATGCAAGAGTTGTGACCTAAATGGTTTTGCAAGTTTTGCAAAGCGACACTTATCTTGCTTGAAATTGGACTAGGTCTCCAAGTCTCGGCCATCCACTTATGGGCATGCATGGTTGATTTTTTATACTAGCAGTTGCATATAACTCCTATGCGAGTGGCTACAAAAATATACTTAATGTATAAGGAAGCTATCTATTTCCAAAAGTAACTTTCGTTGATGAACCAAAATTTGTTCTGCTCGTCATATGTCCACGCGGATTTTCGTAACACCGTATTATCCACGTCTCTAATATATTCTTTTAATATTTATGTAACTTTATTTGTGTGTATGTAAAGTTACACAACTTTAAATCGCTAAGATTTAGATAGAATGCATAATAGATAAAAGATCTTTGATTTCACCCACAAAGCACTTTTTTTTTCTACCAAATTATTCCCTCTTCCATTTAATGAGCTCGTGGCAAATCATGATGTACTAAAAAGAAAGATATAGAATAATATAGCAAATACACAAATTTATGGGTCTAAAATAAATAAGAATTGGGTGGAGAGAGAGCGAAAGAGAGAGAGATATTCCAACGCCCTTCTTATCTTTTGGTAACTTTTCAAACAAAGACCTGTTTTACAGGTTTTAAAGTAATGTCAAAATTAAGAATATCACTTATTAAATATATAACAACACTTCGCAGTATAACTTCAGAACAACTATAGTTCAGGCACACCTATAACCAACGGGCTCAGATTAAACAAATGCACGGCGTAATGTTATCTTGTTAAAGATTATAAAATTAATATTCGTTTATTTTACAATGAAAGAAATTCAGATTAGCATAGGATGAGTATTGACAGTTGATTATCAATCGGTGGTATCAATTCAATAGGGTGCAGATTATCATCTCTTTTTCTTCAAATTTTAAAAGTATGACCTCTACTTACTAATCAATCATGGCAAATTTTATACCAAACTTAAAAGTTCTTTATGAGTGATCTTCGGAATGATTTAAGTATGAATCAAAGTAATTAGATAATCTCATATGGCTTCATCAAGGACTGTTTCTGCTTTGAAGGCGGTAACAGCTAATGCAACTCAGCAGCATTGCCGAGAAACAATTGCATTGATTCTTGATGCAAAGTATACACATATTTGGCAAAAAAGTTTATTGAAATTATGTTACCGCATTTATACAATTGGATTCTCGATTTGGTATTCGTGAATTTATGATTTAAATTCACGATTAAGTATCTCGATTTGCCAATTATAGTTAGAGTTAGAGAAGGAAACTCCAGAGCTATACTCCATTTTGTTCCTGAAATGAAATTGTGTATGATACCCCAAAAGATAATACTAATCTATTCTTTCAGTATAAGACTTGGAACTTTTTTTATACTTAGTCCAAGACAATGGTCTATGATAGATGCAAAAAATATGTTGAATGACCTTGCAAATAATCCATGCTTTAGATGTTTCAATCTCTAATAAGTTCATATTTGTGAACACGTAAAATCATATGTAATTAGAGAAATCAGAATTTGTGAGCCGATCGATTGATTCCAACAAACAAAATTTTAGTGTTCCAACATCAAAACATTGCCAATCCTTCACTAATGGAAATTCTTGAGGACGGATGCCTTTATTTCGTGCAAAAATTGAAATATTCTTGCTCGTAAGGTTTACAAAAGTGAATTAACGCGAGAAGTTTTTATCATCGATAAATATGATTAAGAATAGGCACTGTTCTTGAAAATGAGTATATTTTTCAGCGACGTTGTTCTTTGGTTTTGTCAAATAAAGTTCATCAATTTTCTTAGTTATACATGCCCAAAAAAAAAAGTTAACTTGGCAATCACTTATAAGCAATACAAAGTACAGCAATATCATGAAGAGAGAAGCCATCTTTCACGAAAAGATCATCATATAATCATGTTTTATTTCATAATAGGGACATAAGTATGAATCAAAGTACGTAGATATTCTCATTTGACTTCATCAGGGAGTGTTTACACTTCGAAGGCTGCAACCCGGCGGCGTCCCGTCGAAACAATTGCATTCAGTTTCGCTGCAAAGCCCACAGCCTGAGGCGCAGATAACGCGACAATCCTCATTCTTGTTGCACTCACCAGGCACGGCCATTGAAGATGGCAAACTTGCCCATTGCAAAACGAACACGAGCAGGAGCACGAGAGCTAACTTGGATGATGATCTCCTCTCCATCACGATCGATCAGCCCTGTTGCAGATGTATTATTTACTCGAATGAATCTTTGCGTTGTAAGGTGGTGCATTTTATAGGCGTCATTGAGGGGAAAACAGTAATTACATTTTATTTTTCATATTTATTCATTTATGGAAATCAAACCCGAGTTAGAACATTTCATCGTGTAGGTTTTATCGATGAGGGAACAAATGAGAATTTTGTATATATTTTAACAAAGTACTAGTGAAATTGGCAAAAAAGGTGCACCCAAATTTGGGAAATTTCATTATTTTACTGTATTTTTACAATTTGGTTCTCGTGAATTTGTGATCTAAATGTACAATTCGGTATGTTAGAGTTAGAGAGAGAAATTTCAAGGATATAAGCCACTTTGTTCCCTAAAATAAAATAGTGTGTGGTACCACAAAGATAATACTTACCTATTTGTTCAGTATAAGATTTCGAATTTATTCATAGTTAGTCTAAGAAAATTGTCTATGATACGGAAAATATATTGAATGAATTTGCACATAATCTATGCTTTGGATATTTCAATCTCTAATAAGTTCATATTTGTGGGATCAAATCCCACAAACGCCCGGTACAATCATATGTAAAGAAATTAGAATTTTGAGTTGCTCAATTGATTCCATGATGTATATAGAGGTCCTGCCCACTATGAAGTGATTATTCGCGATGTTATATTATTAAATAAAGAGCACTAGAGTACTCGTGAGCTTTTCTTCATTTGAATTATTGTGGGGATATCATCCAGAACTTTAGAACATCTAATTAAAATTCTTCACATACTTTTGATGACTTAAAATCTTAATTTTTTTTATCTAAATGAAAATCTTCATTGTCCAACCACTCTTCCACTGATTTAAAAGGGTGTCCCGGAGAACATGCGAACCCCGTGAACGAGTGTAATGGTAAGTTCTAGAATAAGCTTTAAAGCTTGAACATTAGATTTTGGAATCCAAACAGACTTAGGACAAACAAACTCAATGTTACGAGGATCAGAAAATTCCAGACTTGGGGTTTTAAGATGCCAACACCTATACATGTGCCCGGGGATATTCTCTATCCTCTAACAAAGTCTTTAATTTGATTAAATCGAGAAAGACAAAAGACTAATAAGACAAGAGTGCGGCAAAGATGAATTATGGCTTTTGCCATTGCTTCCCTCTTTCGTCGAGGCCCATTCCGACTGTAAGTTAGTAGTGAATCCTGAGATGTTTGCTGAACTTTCTATCTCTTACTATGTGGCTAATTAAAATAAAAATAAAAAGCACCAATTTCAGGTCAAGTGATAAATCTAGCTTGAACTTTCTTTATCTCAAAAACAAAAAAAAAAACTAACTTTAAGTGGAGTTACAAAATTAGCCTAAACTTTTTTGTTGTCTTGTAAAAAGTACCAACTTTAAGTTGAATGACAATTCTAGCACCAACTTTTTTGTATCTCGTAAAAAATCACAAACTTCTACCTTATCCCAAATCTGGCCCCTAACGTTAACTCTCTATCTAAAGTCAACTTTGTTTCGGAAAAAAGGTTCTAGTCGTGAGGTTGGCAGATCTCGTCCATGGTGTCTCTTTAACAGGCGGTGATCTACAACTTCATATTACAACAAAGTGGCAAAGTCTAACCAGAGAAATTTAATCTCGAGATCTTTTTGACTTTCCAGTAAAGTGTAAGAAAGGATGAGTAGCTTTATTGCTATCCTTCAAGCTATGGCTCAAACAAGAAAACAATGAATATTGTTTTACATCTGGTCAACAAATGCACATGGATTTATTGATAAGGACAATCAATGAATCTAAGTTAAAGGGAGCTAGATTTGGGATCTAAGTGAGAGTTGGTGATATTTTTCAAGGCAATAAAAAATTGGGGCAAATTTGTCACTGAACCTAAAGTTTTTTTTTTCTTTGTTTTTGTAAATAAGTAAGTATTATAAGGGAAGGTCCAAAATTACAAAGAACCGCTTCAAAACTTACACTCTAATGAACAAGCTCAAAGAGTGGAAAGAAGCCGGACAAAACCAAGCGGAGTAAAGCAACAACGCCAAGACGCAACGCCCACAGCAAAGACCCTAAACAAAAATAGAATGATCTAACTCCTAGGATCGTTGCAATCTTCTATCATTGAACCTAAAGTTTGTGTTCTTTTTATGTGACAAAAAAAAATTATGCCATCTTTGCCACTCAATTTAAAGTTTGTGCCTTTTTTTTGGAATTAGGAACTTATTGTGAGCGTCTACCCTCTCTACGCCCGCCTAACAGTAGCCACCTTGGGCTTGGTGCTCTTGAAAGCTCCATAGAGACTATTCCTTGAGAAGATGAATTGAAACTTGAAGCATCCATGTACTCATGTACAATTTAGGAGCATATGTCAGCAAAGTTATTTTTAGGTTGCTTTCAGATAAATTTCATGAGTTTTGTTAGTTATAAGGAACAAAAATTCGCTTAATCTGTGCAGTTATTTCTCTGCAGACCAAAAGTGCAGCAAAATCACAAAGAGAGGAACGATAATTCACTTAAATATCATCGCGTGATGATGATAATTTATTTCATGATAAGGACATAAATATGAACCCAAGTAAGTACAAGTTCTCATATGGCATCATCAAGGAGTGTTTATTTTTCGAAGGCAGTAACGGCTATTGCAACTCGGCGGCGTCCCGTCTAAGCAATTGCATTCGGTGTTGGTGCAAATTCCATAGCCTGAGGCGCAAATGGTGCGACAATCCTCGTTACTCTGGCACTCACCAGGCGCGGCCATTGAAGATGGCAGACTTGCCCACAGCAAAACAGAGACGAGCATGAGCGCGGGAGCTATCTTGGATGATGAACTCCTCTCCATCTGGTTGAATCAACTCTATTGCAGACGTAATTTATATCCGAATGAATCTTGTGTGTAGGATGGCGCATTTTATAGGCATCATTGGGAGAGAAAGTAATTAGGTCTCGTTTTTGTATTTTTACTCTTATAGGAACAAATCTGAGATCTTTTCTGCCTTTTCGTTTTTTTTTTTTTAAAGAGGAAATGGACGTGAATGTGTGGATTCTTTTATTAATATATTAGCGACCCTACCAAAAATGTTACAAAGATAGATTTTCGAAAATGGAATTAGTGCATAATGAGGACATTTTATGAGACAGCTATTGGATATATTTCCATAGAGTTAGCATGTCGGGGTCACCTTGCCACGAATCTGACATTTGAGGATATCATACTAATGCAAACAGGTGATATAAAGCAATGTAATAATGACAGGATTAAAGTTCACGTTTTTGGATGATACTTACTGAAAAAAGAAAAACTAAGAGATTGGAACCCTGACATTAACTTGGGCCAATTGAATGGGCTAAAACTACTGAAATGAAAATACGAGGCGTACCATGTTGATTGTTGCTCGACTTCACTAAATCGAAATTTTGAAATGAATCCAGTGCAGTGCTTGTGTGTTGAAAAATAACCAACAATCGAGAAAGGAACGCGAACTCAATATTGGGTTGTCGAGGTGAGCTCCTCGACCAATCCCGAGTTCTCAAAGGGAATGGCATCTTGAGCAAGAAATTGGGTTTTTACTCCATCAAATTTAAGAAATTGAACAACCGAAAAATTAAAGTAACAACATATCGAGATGACATTATAATATACAATCCATGCATCACAATTTTCTACAATGGGAGTAGTTTCTCATCAAATTTGTAACAATTTATTGTAACAATTTCACTTGGCCAACTGCAATTAACTAGATTAAAGTCAATCAGCTTAGAGTCATTGTTGCATTAACGCCACAATTTGTCCTCGAATATAGTTCGATTATGGAATCGTGGATCTCCGAAGACAAATTGTGGCCAAACATGAATCAGTGGCCAAACGCCACTAGGTCAGTCATTTTGCTTAATTGTTTTCTGATTTGGGTAATTCGCCACTCTCTCTAGTTTTCCTGTGGTTAGCAAGTATCCTGTTTACTACCTCTTTTCTTCATCTTTGATGGCTTCGGAAGACCATGCCGATTCCTCACGTCTGGCAGCTCTTTGCACTAGATTGGGTCATCTCACCACCGAACAGATAATCGAAGACTGGGATGATGAACCTTCGCCCAAACATTAGAGGAATGTAGGTTAACTCTCATTGGCAAAATTCTTTCCAATCCGTCCATTAACTTTCAAGCCTTCCAAAGCACACTGAAAAGAGCCTGGCAGACTAACCTAGTGGATATTTCACAGCGTGAGGCAGGTATATACATCGCAAAATTTCAATCTCAAGCCGACAAATAGAGAATTCTTGAAGAGGGCCCTTGGCTATTCTCGAGCAGTTTAGTTATATTCAAACCATGGATTCCAAACATACCATTACATTGTTACGACTTTTCTACTTGTGCCTTTTTTGATACAGTGTGTTTAGCTTACCTTTAGAATGGTATTTCGAGTGTATGCTTATAAGGGCAGTATAGCATATGGGTCATGTAATAGAAGTAAAGGTCGACTCGAAGGAAGGAGTATCATCAAGAGTAGGTCGAGTAAGGGTAGAAGTAAATTTACAAAAACCTCTTAAAACAGGGAAGCTAATACGAATAGATGGCAAACCTCTTTGACTAGACTTTCGCTACGAACGACTGTCGCACTTTTGCTACTCCTGTGGCAAACTCGAGCACTAAGCGATGTACTACAAAGACATCCAATATAATGAGGCAAAACATGAGGGTAGAGAAAAGATGGCATATGGTCAGTGGCTCCATGCGAAAGTCAAGGAAACCAGTCCATATTGGCACACATTTTATGATCCACGGGACATGTCAGAACAAACCAAAGAAGTCGTACCTGAAACTCCGCCTTCACAGATCCCCATTATTCCCTTATTGCCCCCACCACCTACAATTTCAGTAGCAAATAGATCTGATGCAGTCAACAGATCCAGGAACCGTGGTTGAATCTCGACCAACAGCTCCATCAGCGATCAATCGTGCACCAGCCCTCTCTCCATACAGCACTCATATCCCGTAAAACAAAATTGAAAGGAATTCAGGCTGCGCCTATGGATATACATGTAACAAAGAAGGTGAAGAATACCAGGTCGAAACCAATAGTGAGTTCGGCCAAAAGCAAAGTAGAAGATATAACCCATACGAAACTAGAGGCTTGATAATAGAGGAACATGCCGACTCAAATCTTATGGAAACTCCTATATTTACAAAGAGATGAAGCAGGAGTTTGGGCTTTGGTAGCTGGCCCCAAACAACCACCCCCAAACAAATGAAGATACTATGCCGGAACCGTTAGGTTTGGGCAACCCCCGACAGCTCAAGCTCACAAGGCCATGACGGCCAAAGAAAAGCCCAATGTTGTATTCTTAATGGAAACCAAGCAACCTAAAGTAAGGCCTCGAAGTAAGGCTTAATCGTATTCAGCGCAGTTTAAAGTTCAAAATTCACATATTCTTAATCCAATTGGTTTTGCTGGTGGATTAGCTCTGTTTTGGAATGATCTGGTTTATTTACAAGTAATTAGATCCACACCACACCTTTTTCATATAAGTGGTAGCGAGGGGCAGGGAGGCAGACCTATAGGTATCACTTTTGTTCATTCTCCTACTAATTATCAACAGCGTCAACTTGTGTGGGATGAGCTCCGACATATACATTCTACTAACAATTTACCTTGGATATGTGATGGAGATTTTAATGAGATTCTTTATCCTTGGGAAAAGATGGGGAAACGACCTCGCTAACTAGTCTAGAATGCTGTCTTTCGTAGCTGTCCTCAATGATTGTGATTTTACTGAGTTAGAAAGCAATGGCTGCAAGTATACATGGATGAACAATAGAGAGGGGGAGGAGCTTGTTAAGGAAAAATTGGACTGGGTGGTATGTACTATGGAATGGCGATTCTTATTTCCTGGGTCAGAAGTTTATGCACTTTCAGTTGTGGGATCTTACCACGCTCCTATACTAATTCACACTTCAGCATTTTATAATAGAACAAGGAAACCATTTCTTTTTTTTAGAGTTATTGGAATGAGGATGAGGAATGCCATGACGTTATCTCTAGGGCTTGAAATTCACTTTCTCTCGCCACATCCCAAGTTTTCTTACTAAAGTGAGGCGGGTCACGGTGGAGCTTTGACTACATGGAGCAGAAAAAAGTTCTCAAATGGACACAAAAAGGTGTTGAGCTTACAAAATCAGTTACAGAACCTGATGAATCAACCACATTTCAATTATGACAGGGTAGAGGCATCAAAACTAAAAGAGGAAATTTGTCGGACTTGGAAACAAGAAGAACAATACTGGGCTTTATGCTCCAAAATTCAATGGGCTGAAATGGGGCAACAAAATACACGCTTTTTTTTTTTTTCATGCATCTACAATTCAGCGATGGCAGCAAAATCAAATTACTATGCTGCAAATTGATGATCAGCAACGGATTTGTGATCCACCTACTCTTCAAGATATGACGACCACTTTCTTCTTGCAATTATATATAACTAATGGTTATATGAACTATGCACCTTTACTTGATCAATGTAACCAGTGGTCACTGCGGAAATGAATGACCAGCTGACTCGCTTCACCTATGATGGAAGAGGTTTGGCAAATAACATTTCAGATGGGAACTACCAAAGCACCTGGCCTTGATGGATTGAATGGTTTATTTTATCAAAACACTAGGAAATTGTTAAAGAAGACCTTTTCCTTCTAGTGCAGAATTTCTTGACGTCGAGGGTAATGCCCATGTGTCTTAATTAGACTATTATAACGCTGATTCCCAAGACAACTCAACCTGAGAAGCTAGAGCAATATCGCCCAATTAGTCTATGCAATTTTGCATACAAAATTATCTCAAAGGTACTTGCTAACCAACTCAAACCTTGGTTGGATATTCTGATTTC